>NW_028296635.1:727500-807500 GCF_055471065.1 Atractosteus spatula | reverse complement strand
AAAAACTGACTTGCTTTAACAAAATATATTTACTAATCCTTTCGCCTGGCAATTTACCTGAATGCCCAACTATCTGAGAAGCCCTCCGTGAAACCAAAAGAACCACAATTGGACTAGTGTTGATAATAAGAGAGATAGAGTCCCCGTTACCCCCATTTTGATTTCAATCAAAAATGCATGTTTAATTAAATGTCTTTATTGATTCACAATCTGACAAATGCAACGTAAATCGTTATCTTTGTCTTCTAAGTATCTTAATAAACTTTCAGCATAGCTTTATCCCCATTCAGATTTATTTTTGGGGAGATCTTGGGATCAAACGTGGAAAGATTAGATTGTAATCGCTTTTATTTTTTAAATACATTTTAGAAAAGTGTAATCTATACTAAAAAGCTGTATTTATTTAATACCACTCGATACTTATATTAATAGAGATAGAGAAGTTCTCTATTAAAGCTCAGATCAAAGATCAAACAGCAATATTGAGATAACAATGTGGTGCCCACACTGGGGTAAAGTTCGAAAATGATATTGGCACGCCTGTAGCTTTTTCACTAAACCTCCTAGAGTTACGAAAACACTTGCTGTGTGTACAAAGTACATTGTGACTGTCTTCACAGCCTTCACTATGTTGTTTTTAAGCCATTTTTTTGACCACGCTCGAATATTCTTTTGTTCACATCTTCGGAAGGGAAACACAGAAAACCTTCAAACAAAATGAAGGGGGACCGCTGTGTACACATGTTCACAACGCGAGAAATACTGCTCAATACGGCTTTGTGCGAAAAACCCGTATATCACCATAGGAAGCATAACAGCGTAGCCTCCAATTACCCAGACTGTAAGCAGAGGAATGAAGCTTTGTTTGATTTCTGGAACCCTTTCTTTATGTCCTGTTTTCATTCAGGTACGGGTCAACTATATACACGAAACTGCTGACAGCAGGAAAATTCCTATACTTGACTCAGCACCGTCTTAAAAACAGCACCCATGGTGTACAAACCGATCGTTTTTACACAGAAGACTGACACAGCTTCGCATTGTGAATGTGTTTTTCTAAGAAAACCTGTGTCTGTGGGAAAAGGTAGAGTGTGTGTCTTTCATTGGAAGACTTGTCCTGTTCTACTTTGAAAATACCTGTAAAACCAGTTTGTTTACAAACAATGCAGACAGAGACTCAGACAGTGGAGTGAAAATCGGCACAGGCAGCACTCCTGGGGGGGAGGGAGAGAGAGAGAGATGCAAAAACCGCGCAGCGCCAGGCGAATGTACAATATTAATGTAGGGCTTTCAGGCTCACGTGGATTTGCGCCCTACACCCTGCGGTACCGCTGTGTACATACAGTACGGACATGCTGTGATATTTAGAAATATAAAAAAACTCAATAGCGTGTCCATAATTTTGCTATTGCTATTTTTGTTTTTCAAAGAAATGTTTGTTAAAAGAAAACTGATAGCAATAGCTAGATTTGAACACCCAACCTCTCACTTATAAGTCAGTCACTTAAACCATCACACCACTGACGCAGTCACACTGGAACAGCCGTACACATATACTACTGTTTGTGTTACAGTGCATGGATATAATTATATCGTTATTAATTTCTTTAAATACGAGATTCCATATTATATTTTCTATTAATCAAATTCTAAAAGTATGCTTTTGTCTACTCGGATAACGAGCGTATTCGCAGAAAAGGTTAAAACAATCACTTTTCACAAAGTATATAAACGTACAGTAAAATGGTCACAAGGAGCACGTAAAAATGTTTCCGAAATAACCACATGTAAGACTTTGATGCTTAAAATGTTTAGGGAGAAATGGAATACTGGTGTGTATTTTTTATTTAAACTACCAAGACCAGCAATATACAGTTTGCATAATATGTTTAAGTTCCTAAATTAATATCGTTTATGACCTTCAGATGTGTTATGCTCCTCTTTTTTTTATGCTCAGCTACTAAAATTTCCCTTTAGTTGTAAAATTCCATATAAATATTCAATACTAAGCGGATTAAAACGTGCACAGTAAAGAGATTAAATGATTAAATCTTTCCTCTACCGACCAATGCACCACAAGTGCCCCTGTCGGTCATTTTTCCCAGCCAATCATGTACTGCGGTACGGTGTGGTGGCGCACGCGTAGTTGCCCGCGGTATGGGTTTGTACCGCGAACTTTGAATGGCTGCATCTGTACCCAGCCCTGACACCATCCCAACATGTGGGGAGGAGAATAGGATAGTTTGGTCAGAACAGATGTATCTACCTGGTGGGCCAACATAGAGACACACAATGGCATGTACAGCAGCACCAGCAGCCATGGTTGCAGCAGGGTATAACTTAAGGTGTGAGTAGGCTAGGCTGAAGTAATAGGTCTTCAGTCTGGATTTGAATACTGAGATTGACTCAGCATCCTGAATATGGGGTGGGAGACTGTTCCATAAGCAAGGGGCCCTGTAACTAAAGGCTTTACTGCCCAACTGTTATTTTATTAATTTGTGGAATATGAAGAAGACCTGCATTCTGTGATCTAAGCAGGCGACTGGATGGTCAACATTAATAAGTTCCATTAGATAGACAGGTGCCTGACCTGTGAGAGCCTTGTAAGTAGAAGGATTTTGAAGTCCGCCGTGTACCTGACAGGAAGCCAATGAAGAGAGCTAAGTATGGGGGTTATATGGTCGTATTTTATGCTCCTAGTAACAATTCTAGCTGCTGCATTCACAATTCGCTGAAAGATGTTGAAAGAGTGGTGGGTGCTCCCTGATAGTAGGGCATTGCAGTAATCTAACCTGCTGTATACAAGAGCATGTATTAATTTCTCTGTGTCTTCAGTGGAGAGAAACTGCCTTAGTTTTGCAATACTTCTTAACTGTAAGAAGCATGTTTTAGAAACTGGTTTAACATGAGTGTTAAATGAGAGCCTTGTGTCTAATATGACGCCTAGGTTACATGCTGAGTCTTTAAGCCAGCAGCCATATCACCCTGCAACTTACTAAAGCTAAGCAGGTGTGAGCCTGGTCAGTACCTGGATGGGAGATCTCCTGGGAAAAACTAAGGTTGCTGCTGGAAGAGGTGTTAGTGAGGCCAGCAGGCAGTGCTCACCCTGTGGTCCATGTGGGTCCTAATGCCCCAGTATAGTGACGGGGACACTATACTGTAAAAATGAGTGCTGTCTTTTGGATGAGACGTAAAACCGAGGTCCTGACTCTCTGTGGTCATTTAAAATCCCAGGGTGTTTCTTGAAAAGAGTCGGGGTGCAACCCCGGTGTCCTGGCCAAATTTCCCATGCCTCCTAATAATCCCCCTCTATGAATTGGCTACATTACTTTGTTCTCCTTCCCCCCCCTTACGTGCTGAGTCTTTGAGGCAAATCTTTAAATTCTCTGAGTGAAGTGCTGAAGTTAGTCCTATCAGTATTGTTTCCTCCAAACAACAGAACCTCAGTTTTATCAGAGTTGAGTAACAAAAAGTATTCACACATCCAAGTCTTTACTTCATTAATGCAATTAGCTAAAGTGATAGAACAGTTGTCGTTTGGTGTAAACGAAATGTATATTTGCGTGTCATCAGCATATGAATGAAAGTTAATATTATGTTTTCGTATTATCCTACCTTGCGGCAGCATGTAGAGAGAGAACAAAATTGGTTCCAGCACTGATCCCTGTGATGATGCGTTGGTTGGTGTTACAAATTACTACTGGGAAGAAAACAGTTTATTAAAGGCTTAACATTAAGATTTTTCTTTTCTTTCTTGTAGGATTAAGAATAGTTTTGTCTTGTCATTCAGAACGTCTCTATTCTGTAAGTGTTTTGAGAGTAGTGAGTAAAACTCCTCCTACTGTATTTACTGTGCAACCATATGGGAACCACACAATGAAAGGGCATCAGGACCAGGCAATAAGAGCACTTGTAAACAAATTGTATTTAAGAGAAATATACAATATTTTCCTTTTCTAGTGATGTGTGCTAATATGAAAGCCATTATTTTCCGTGACATGATCTGGTTAGATTGAATAAAAGGCTGGGCTTGGAAGAGGGGAGGAGACTGCAAGGGTGGAGCAGCCAAATGGATTTCTATTGATAAGCCACATCTCTCTACTCACTAGAGACACCAACTCCATTTGAGATACAAATCACTGGATGAGCTCTTCAGCATTTCTACTGTTGGCTGCATTTTCAATTTCTCCTCTATTTAAGTGGTAGAAAAAAACAGAAGATCTGGATTTTCTATCATTAACATTTGAGTTCAGCTTCTGAATCAATATTGCTGACAAAAGGTAAGAAATCATATTTAAACATCATATATGCTTATATAGTCCAAAAACACTACTATCAACTTATCAAGTAATTTATGTGGGTTCATGGTGATAAAGGCCAATCTATAATCCAAACAAAGCAATGAGCAGAAATATGGTTCTTCCAAGTGCTGGGGTGTCGAGTGGAGAGCCAGGTTAACAGCGTCCTCAGCAGACCTGATGGACCGAGAGGCAGACTGGTAAGGATCCAACAGCGGAGATGAGCACAGCTGGAGGTGCTTAAGCACCAAACGCTCAAAGCCATTCATAGCCTTTGAGCTCAGAGCAGTTGGTCCGGCCTGTGGTCATCAGGGCATGATTTTTTTGAAGATTCAGGACCAGGAATTAGAGTTGACACTCTGAAACTGTGAAGTATTATCATTTACATGGAAGATGTAAGTGTCAGTATATTGATAAAGGAAAGTGGAAGCAGAGCTAAATATGTCCCAATGATCTTAATGATCTGTTTTGACAAGATATTTATTGCTTTTAAAGACTAAGATTAAAACTTTTAGACTTCCTAACTCATCTCTCATTGTTTAGAGGCTGTTTCCCACATTCTCTGTTTATTTGAAATATTAAAAATAACACCAATATTTCATTAAAATGTGAATATTATACACTTTTAATGTGTTATTGTTCAGAACATCTCTGATAAAGTACTTACAGAACAAATGTAAAACTCATTACTTGATGCGATGGCAGCCATAGTGTGCCAGAATACTCACCACACCAGCTGTCAGTGGGGAGGAGAAAAGTGTGATGAAGCTAATTCAGAGATAGGGATTATTAGGAGGCCATGATTGGTAAAGGCCAATGAGAAATTTAGTCAGGATGCTGGGGTAACACCACAGAGAGTCAGAACCTCAGTTTTACATCTCGTCCAAAACACAGCACCTTTTTAGAGTACAGTTTCTCTGTCACTATACTGGGGCATTAAGACCCACACAGACTACAGGATGAGCGCTCCCTGCTGGCCCCTCTAACACCTCTTCCAGCAGCCTTACTTTACTTACCTTCCATTCTCCCAGGATCATAACAGTGTGAATAACTGAGAATAACAGTGAATAACAGTGCTGGTCAGAGCTCATCGCTGTCATTTAGGTGGCGCTCCCATTACATAGGGCCTTTACAGGGAGACCAGCTGCACCAGTGATCCTGGACTGGAGGGAGTGGTGAGGGAGAAGATGCTCTCAGCTCTGCATTCAGTCAGGGTGATTGAATGAACTGGACAGCAGACGTGTGAGAGTGGAATTTGATCTCCACCCCAGCTTCTCTTCAGTAACTCCATATGGAACACGAGTTAGTGAATGGCAAACATCAAGTTCAAACAGCCTAAGCAGCACTAAATCGTAATCATTCTTGATGACACCTCCTTATGTTATATGTAAGCCTCTTCTCTCCTTCACATTTATCTTTTGCACCTCTCTTCCACACCATCCCCTACTTGTGAGTCCTCATTGGGATCCCAGCCACCTCATCCTACAGAAGCTTAGCACCCAGCCAAGTGGGTCAGACTGACTGGGTGCTGCTGTTGCTACTGTAAAATGATCAGTGGTAGTTTTGAATCAGATATTATTTATTGAATTGTTTGTGATTTCACGTCCAGAAATGGATGCAGAGAAAAAAATTTGTGTCACAAAGAGGCCAAAAACTGGCAATAATAGCAGTGACAAAGCACACAACCTCCTCACAGCTGCTGGCATGCTTTGACCTGAATGTAGAAGAGGAACATGTAAGTCGAAGTTACGTTGATATACTCTCTCCAGTTCATTGCCAACATCTGTCTTCAGCATTTAACAAGAGTTGAAAACTACAATAACTGCATTTTGTCTGTTTTTCAGATGTTTCACATTCACAAAACTACGCTGTACTGCCACTGATAGCATCTGTGGAACAGAGACTGAATTTTTTAAAATTTCTTATTTCTTCTGTGGGGGATCCAATTTATAATCCTTCCAACAACCTGCGAAGACTGCATGAGAAGTAAACCAAATCACAAAGTTGTTTTAATGTATTAATCGAACTGTCTGTGGCTTGGAAACAATCATACATTGTGAGTATGTGTTTGTTTTGTAGATACCACCTCCCATTCACCACCAGCCAGGCTGCCAGGAGGGCATTTGAGACGGCCACAAAGAGGCTCACAGATGCACAGAAGAGCATCGTGGCGGATTATCTGGCCCACTCAGATGGTACTGCAGAGAAACACTATAGGATGCTGACACATGACAACATCTACTTAGCCATTGAAGTCATTGAAGGTGTTGCAGAGGAGGGAGCTGAATAAATGACAAAATATTGGGGGGGCAGAGGTCAAAGCCACATTACCTGCCTTTGAACCGTTTTCTCCGGTCTCCACTGGGTCAAAAAATGAGATTTGCCTGAAAGTTCATCTGGCCTGCTTGCAAATAGAGGCGCAGGAAAAAGCCCAGGCACGCCAGGTAGAATTTGAGTTGCGCCTTTGTAGCGGACGGCTTCCTCTGCATTGTGTCAAATGAACATCCAGGGACACCAGGTAGTGGTCTGCGATTTTTTTTCCTGTTACGTTATAGAACATAAAACATGTGAGCGTAATACACGCTAAATGTCTCTCTCTCTCTCTCTCCTGATTGGCGTCCACAATGCGTCTGAGACTCTCCTTATGATCATATTATATAAAATAACAGAATAATAATAGTATCTAGAATGATATATAATATCTAACAATATAAAGAATGATATATAAAAATAATAAATTACATATATAAATGCAATTATATAATATAATATAATATATTATTAACACAATACCCACCATCTATGTACATTCACATGACTACACATATATCATATCAATATCAAATCAATTACAATGATTGTAATACACGCATAAATGGCTTCTTTCTTTTCCCATGTTTTATCTATCATCACATTATACATACTATCCACGATATAAGCCAATACCCGTTATCTAACTCTAGAATGCACCTTTTCCAGTGTTGTACGTTAACATTTGGTTAATAAAATCGACACACCTAAAATATTAAATAAGAAAGAAAAAAATTATAACAAAATGGACGACATACCTTATAGAACATAAAACACATGGGCGTTACACACGCTAAATGTCTCTCTCTCCTGCTTAGCACAATATAACACATGGTTAAACACCGTATAATGCATTAAACATAACCTTTATGCACTACCGTGATTAATTTGGCACACAACTGTAATATTCACAGAAATAAGATATATAATATCACCGCATGAATATGTAAAAAAAAATAATTTAAAAAATAACGCTCGCATGCTAACCTGCATGACCACGTGTCGCTAGCACCACACTACACTCCATTATGGTACGTTAGCATATCGCAACAGGCCCTCCAGATCAGACATCCTAACTTTCTAATTAATCAAATAAAACATTACGTGCAACCTAATAATGCGGCACAGTCTTCGTCACATGGTCACCAATATATTACGCCACACTAGTAATCATTTAAAACAGAAAATAAATTGATTACAATAAAGCCGCATAAGTTCGTTTGGAGAGAGACAGTAACGTGCATCTTACCCGATTGGCGTCAACAATGCATCTGAGAAATCACCAGAAAAATGTAACGCCTATGACGCCCAGGGTGTACCTTAATTGATGCCCCACCAACAACAAATCCCAAGGTATGTCGCAAAGCCAACTATATACATAAAAATGGAACTAATTTTGAGGAAGTTAACAAAAATAAAATAATAAAATAACATAAAATAAATGATTACATCATATAACCATGGCTCAACACACCTGGCTACACCTTGTAATTCGTAAAATGGAGATTTTATGATGCATAAGCGTACTGTTCAGCCTATTATTTATTTTTTCCTATACTTTAACAAACATTATTTGTTTGTTTTTATGGGTGGAGGTGTTACATTGTGTGGGATGTAACCTTGATTGTTCTCCCTCCACCATTGGTCCATCATTACATCAATGTTTCTGTGTGACAGAAGTGTTCTGTGTTCAGAAGGAAGGGGTCTTTCGTTTGACTTCGGTCCTGCTCGGCTTAGCTTCGGTTTTGTTTCGCTTTCGGTTTTTGCTTCGGCTTCTTTTGTGTGTGTTTTCGTATAGCTTTGGCCTTTGTTGGTTTGTGTTTTCCTCATACTTTCGTTTGTTTGTGTTTATCGTTTATTTTGCCATTACCTTGCTCTAACGTGTTATCAACCTCCGTGTTCTTTTGTACCCTGTTCCTGTTGTCTATTCTTGTTTTCCCTTATTTGTATTTGTGTGAACTTTTGTGTATGGGGTTAGCTTAGGTTGTTGGGTACGTTCTGCACACGTAGTTGATTTTTGTATTAGTAGCAGTAGTTAGTATGGGTAAGTGCCTCTTGTCTTGTATGGTTTTGTGTAGTCAGTGAAGGTTAGCTAGGGTGTTTTGAAGACGCCAAAGACTGAGTGGTTCGGGTTTTCTTATGTAGTTAGGTTAGCTTTCCCTCACCTTCTTGTCAGCTCCGTTTTCTTTTCTTTGGCACTGCTCTAGTTCCCTTTCCTGTGTGTTATTGTGTCTTAAGTACCAGTCACTTACTCACTTTAAAATAATCACTTTTGCACCAACCCTTGTTATCACGCTTCCCTCACCAGAACCCACCTGCATCCACAAACTATCCTAAATGTTACACCCCTTTACCCCTAGACACTTGGGGTCGTAACAACTGCCAACACTTCACTAATTACACTTTTCCTGCTCCTTTGACATGATCCAGAATTGGTCATTTCTTAAAAGACCTGTCGGCCAGACTGCAGATCTGCAGCCAAAATGTAAGCTCTAGTAAAATGTGATAATTCGTGAAACATGCATGGGATTCTCAAAGGGTGTCACAGTGCTCTATGTCAGAAACCGGTAAGCAATACTTTCATCATGCATTGAGCAATAGGAACTGAGTATACCAGAGGTAAGGTTTAAAAGCGATTCTGTGGTGCAACATGCCAGGCTTACAGCTAGGCCTTTGATATACTGGGCTCTGAAGGCCTTCAGTGGACATCATACCCTATAGATTCCACAAGCCCTGTAATGCAAGCACTTAATCAATGTCACTCCTGCTACAATGTGATGGCTTCATACCTGTATATGTTGTTTTTTTAAGAAGAAACAGTGCTGTGGCTCTACCCTTGTGATCCTGTGGGTTGCTGTACTTCACAACACTATCTCTGGCCTGTCTGGAGCTAAATCCTGATCCTGATTAATGCCCTGGGCAATACAGAATCACTGTAAACACTTCACTGAATACACTTTTCCTACTCCTTTGACATGATCCAGAATTTGTCATTTCTTAAAACACCTGTCGGCCAGACTGCAGATCTGCAGGCAAAATATAAGCTATAGTAAAATACGGTAATTTTTGCAACAAGCACAGGTATGTGTCAAAAAGCATAGCACTCTGTCTCAGAGGCCTGTAAGCAATACTTTGTTCATTGCATTATCCAATGATTTTTTTTCACATATGTTATGAAATCAGATCTTAAGTGTTGTTTATAAAACTAAACTAATTAAAATAAATGCTTTTGTTATTATTTATCTTGTACCATAGAACAGGAAAATCTTTGTAGTTCAAGCCCACAAAGTGTCCAAATGATGCAACACCTGATCAAAGGAAGATTAACACGTGAATATCAACATTGTTTTCCTCAAAAAAATGCATTCCTTTCATTTTATTTATTAAATAAACTCACATTATGTATAGTAGTGGCCTTCAATTTAAAAAAAAATGTAGCACTGCTGAACGCACAATTGAAATAAAAATTTTCCCTCAAAATAAGACATTACTAACAATGACCACAAGGTGGAGATATTGACCTTACAAGTTAGGAAAGGCAGAACTGAGAAAAGGTCAAAGGAATAGAAATGCATTGAAATTTGAAAAAATACGGTATTTTTTTCTAAAGGAAACAGCGAAACAGTTGTGCTGTAGTGCGGTTTCGCAGTTACCTTTGTGCTATGATTTAATCTACTATGCAAGAACTGCTTATGTTTAGGCAGTATGGAACTCTGAAGTACTCTGGCGTATGAAACTCTGTTCTGTTGACATTGCTTGTGATTAATACCTGGGACAAACACCCACACATGACATAAAATATATCAATCACATACAGTAGTATTGAGGGCAGAGCCACAGGATCACTGCTAAACACTTCACTAAATACACTTTTCCTACTCATTTGACATGATCCAGAATTGTTCATTTCTTAAAAGACCCGTCGGCCCAACTACAGATCCGCAGCACACGGCTCCGACCGGTGCACGCGAGAGGCGCCGCGGCACATGTTGCCTTGTCCAGCCGAGACTCATGCCCAGCCCCGCTTCACACCCCAGCCCGAATGACCCAGCCCTTAGAGCCAATCCTTATCCCGAAGTTATGGATCTCACTTGCCGACTTCCCTTACATACATTGTTCTAACATGCCAGCAGCCCCTCTCGCACACCCTGGTTGGAGCTCCCCCTCCCCTCCTTGTGGGGGAGGGCGGAGGACAAGGCCAGGGTGCCGGGGGGGTTAAGCCATCACCCGCAGCGACGGGGGATGGCAGGCAGGCAGGCAGGCGGTGGGCTGCCTCGACCAGTGTCTAGGTGTCTAGCAGCTGGCTTAGAACTGGTGCGGACCAGGGGAATCCGACAGTTTAATTAAAACAAAGCATCGCGAAGGCCCGCAGCGGGTGTTGACGCGATGTGATTTCTACCCAGTGAAGAAATTCAGTGAAGCGCGGGTAAACGGTGGGAGTAACTATGACTCTCTTAAAATGAAAAATAAAGTTAATGTCGAACCATACCAGCTGGCACGTCACCCAGGTCAAGAAGGAAGGACCTCGGCCTGGGTCCTGCTCCAGTAGTGTAAAGCCCCCGACAAGATGTTAAGACTCGTCTCTGTGGGTACACAGATGACACATGAAGACCTGGCCCAGGTCAGGCCTGATGAGAGTCTACTCATCCGCTGGACCGGAGCATCCTCGATCACGATAAGTCACGCATTTGTGATCTATGGATCCAAATACAAAGACATAAAGAGGCTAGATGATTCAAACGACCTCGAAAGCCTCATATTACAATGTGATCCCTCCATGATGAACATTCTGGAGGAGGTGGCTGATAATTAAACATTTGATTACAGCAATGAGAACCCACCATCACCACCTCTGCAAGTGGAAGATGACTGTAATCTAGAAGCGAATGAATCCCTTGTTGAACCAGCCTTCTTAAGTGGACTTAATGGCAAGAATGCCATAACCATGCAATTACCTGATGACAACCAAACATGCCTAGTCTGCAATGAAAAGATCGGAAGACCGAGATTGGCACGTTCCCAAGTGCAAAGAAAAACAAGACATGAATGATGAAAAAGGCAAATGGAAGTGTAATAATTGCAACATGGACTTCCAAACAAAATTGAGGCTTTCTCAACATAAAAGACATTCCCATCCTGATATCATCAATGAGGAAAGAATCCATGATCTAAATAAAAACAAAAGTAAAGAATCCAGTAAGATTTGGACGGAAGAAGAACTTACAATACTGAAAACATTGGAAATTAAGTATAAAGGGGCTAAAAACATCAACCAGCTAATTGCCCAAGAACTCGGTTCAAAAAACAACAAAGAAATTGGTGAAAAAAGAAGACCAACAAGAAATAGAAAAATCCAGGAAAACTCTAACTAACACTGAGAAAAACCCATCAGTAACCAAAAAGAGGACACCCAACTCCTCAACTTACAAAAAAATAACTGGAATCCACTCCAGACTCAAAAGACTCTCTAAAGACATCGCTAACAGAGATGAAACTGAAAAAGCATGGAAAGAAGCTTTTTTCAATTATTCAGAGGACCCCGAAACAATCAAGCAATTACCTGAAATTGCAACAGAAAAACTATTACAAACTTTTAAATCTGAAACTCTAAAAGGTAATAATAAAAAGCAAAGACACAACAAACGTCAGAATGGAAAAGAATGGTCAACAGATCAAAACTGACTTTTCTCATCCTTGATGGAGCGGAAAGTATATCCTGCAAAATTGACATAACTGAAATCTATAACTCCTACAAAAAGAAATGGAAGGATCCCACTACATTTAACAACCTTGATAACTTCAAATCAAGGGGGAGAGCAGACAATGAAATATTCGAAACTCTCATCAGTGAAGAGGAAATCCAAGAAAACATCAGAACAATGAAGAAAACATCTGCGCCTGGACCAGACAATGTTGACTGGCATGCCATCAATGATCTGGAGGGTGATGGCGAGACGCTACTCCAATTGTTTAACCTCTGGCTAATCACCAGCCATATTCCCAAACAATTAAAGCAATGCAGAACAATATTAATACCAAAGACAACAGATGAAAAGAGCCTGGATGACATCGGCAATTGGAGACCCATCACCATCGGGTCAATGCTCCTCAGACTCTTCTCGAGCATAATAACCAAATGACTAGAGAAAGCCTGTCCAATGATTTAAGACAGCGCGGTTTCATCGAATCCACTGGCTGCTCAGAGAATCTGACTGCACTACAACATATCCTGAATAACGCCAAAAAGAATCACAAGCAAATTGCTATGGAATTCATTGATATTGCTAAGGCTTTTGACTCAGTGGCCCACGAACACATATTCCAAGTACTAAAACAAAAAGAGCTAGATAACCACGTAATTGAGTTAATCAAGAACTCATACCATGAATGCACAACTACGATTTAAGCAGACAAACAATCCTCGCAAGAAATCTCCATCAAGGTTGGAGTCGAACAGGGTGATCCTATGTCACCTCTACTGTTTAATCTAGCTCTGGACCCCCTGATAAACGCCCTGGAAGAACTCAGCTGTGGCTTCAAAATGGAGGCTGGAAATATCATGACTTTGGCTTTTGCAGATGACTTGGTTCTGTTGAGCAACAATTGGGAGGGGATGAAAAAGAACACTGGCACCTTTGAAGTATTCTGCACTCATACAGGACTAATGGTACAAGCAAAAAAGTGCCACGGGTTCTTGATTTCTCCAACCAAGGACTCATATGTCATCAATAATTGCGAAGATTGGTCCATAAACAATAACAAATTACATATGATTACACCCTGTGAATCAGAGAAATATCTCGGTCTCAAAATAAACCCATGGACAACAACCAAAAAACCAGATGCAGTAAATCTGCTACAAGATTGGATCCACAAAATTGACAAAGCCCCACTAAAACCTTCTCAAAAGTCAACAATACTGAATGTATACACAATTCCAAGACTAATCTATCAGATGGACCATGCCTATACCAATCAATTATCACTAAAGAATCTGGATGGACTCATAAGGAAAGCAATAAAAAGGTGGCTACATCTCCCCAAATCCACATGTAATGGACTACTATACTCTAGTAATAGAGACGGGGGATTGGGCACAACCAACCTCTCCAGCCTGATTCCTTCAATACAAATCAGAAGGCTACAGCGTATGGCTATGTCATCGGATCCTATCATCAGCACTCTGATGCAATCGGAAGAAGCACAAGTAAAACTCCAGAAACTCTGGATCCAGGCTGGAGGCGATGAAAACAAAATCCCGCAACTAAAAGACCCAACAACCTTAACAGTGCAGTCAGAGGATATACTGCTTCCAGTGGGATGGGAACCCAGTCCCAACCAAAAACCAAAATTCATGACTCCATGCAACTGGCGTAATGACGAATTTGAGAACTGGACAAAATTACCTGTTCAAGGAACAGGAATTAAAAACTTCAAAGATGACCCTGACAGTAACTCCTGGCTTGCGCATCACAAAGGTTTCAAAGAAAGACACTATATCGCAGCACTTCAACTTCGGACTAATGTATATCCCACCAGGGAAAGCGTAAACAGAGGTCAAAGGGGATACCCAACACTCTGCCACTAGTGCCAACAGAAAACTGAAACATGTTCACGCATACTCGGTCAATGCCCAGCGTGAAAAGCACAAGAATTAAAAGACACAATAAAATCTGTGACATCTTAGCCAAAGAGGCTAAAAAACAAAATTGGGAAATCAGAAAAGAGCCACACTTCATACTCAAAGACTCAAAGAAAACTCAAAGAACTCAAAGGAAACCTGACCTCATTTTCACGAAAAACAATGAATCAATTGTAATAGATGGTACTGTACGTTATGAACAAAACTTACACACACTAAAAGAGGCAGAAAGAGAGAAAGTTGTCTACTATGAGCCCCTGAAAGAACAGATCAACAGGTGCTGAAAAAGTCACCTTCTACGGCGTCCCTATTGGAGCGAGAGGAAAAATGGCATGAGAGAAACTTCGACGTCCTCCAGAGCCTGAAAATCAGAGAAAGTAGACAGAAACAGCTGGCAAAACTCTTCAGCTGAAGAGCCCTACTCTACTCCCTCAACATCCTCTCAATGTTTGGCGGCAAAAACGTAGCCACTGAAAACAACAATGACTGTATATAACCACAAAATATATATAATGTAACTAAATTGTGCTAAAAATGTTATGTTATTTACTGCTATATTGTAAACACCTTGGCTTGAATTAAAACCACAGCAACTACCCCTTACCCTGCTAAAAAAATCTAGCTAGGTCCCACTCTTTACAGCCCTACCATAGCCGGGACTGAATTTGACTGGTGGGCACTTAAATTAAACAACCCACCTTGACTTTGGGGATCTCGTAACGATTACAATCGGCATGGGAGCACTCAAAGCCATTGGCGGGTGTGTCATCCCTGATGCTGTCATGCAAGCGTCATTTTGGATGATTAAGTGGACGGGCCACTGAACCCGGAAAAGAAACCAGCCAGTCTGGTGAATATAATAGCCAAATGCCTCGTTATCTAATTAGTGATGTGCATGAATGGATGAACGAGATTCCCACTGTCCCTACCTACTATCTAGCGAAACCACTGCCAAGGGAAAGGGCTTGGCGGAATCAGCGGGGAAAAAAGACCCTGTTGAGCTTGACTATAGTCTGGCACTGTGAAGAGACATGAGAGGTGTAGAATAAGTGGGAGGCCCCCTCCTGGGGGAGCCTCTGGTGAAATACAAGCTCTTGTTTCTGGCACCCGCTGGCCACAACCTGCTCCGGAGACAGTGGCAGGTGGGGAGTTTGACTGGGGCGGTATACCTCTCAAATGGTAACCCAGGTATTCTAAGGCGAGCTCAGGGAGGACAGAAACCTCCCGTGGAGTAGAAGGGCAAAAGCTCGCTTGATCTTGATTTTCAGTATGAATACAACCGTGAAAGTGGAGCCTCACAATCCTTCTGATTGTTGGGGTTTTAAGCAGGAGGTGTCAGAAAACTTACCACAGGGATAACTGGAATGCGGCGGTCAAGCGTTAATGGCAACGTCGATTTTTGATCCTTCGATGTCGGCTCTTCCTATCATTGAGAAGCAGAATTCACCAAGCGTTGAATTGTTCACCCACTAATAGGGAACGTGAGCTGGGTTTAGACCATCGTGAGACAGGTTAAGTTGTACCCTACTGATGATGTGTTGTTGCAATCCTGTTCAGATATGGTCCTACAGAACTTATATATACACGTTTCCCCCCCTCCTGTCTTTGATGTAACCGAAGGAAATAGAAACCTTCCTTTGTCATCAGGAGTTTAGTGTAAACATTTACCATTTGGGTAAACATTCACCATTTGGGGGTAAGTACAGGGGGGGAAGGCCTCTGTGATCAAGCAGGCGTGATGGTTCAGTGTAGCATGTAAAAGCCATTAGCAGGCTCCATCAACACTCACCCATCCTAAACTACTGTTTCTAAAACAAAAATCAACTACGTGTGCAGAATGTACCCAACAACCTAAACCAACCCAATACACAAGAGTTCACACAAATACACAAATGAACTACGAATACCAAAGGGAAAACGAGAATGGACACAAGTAACAGGGTACAAAACAACACAGAGATTGATACAATTCGTCTGGGCAAGGTAATGGCTAAATAATGGATAACACAAACAAACGAAAGTACAAGGAGACAAACACAAACCAACAAAGCCAAAGCTATACGAATGCACGCACGAACGCACGAACGCACGAACGCACGAACGCACGAACGCACGAACGCACGAACGCACGAACGCACGCACGAAGCGAAACGAAGTCAAACGAAAGGGCCCTTCCTTCTGAAAACCTCCAAGTTATGTACTGAATAAACTGCACTCTGATTGGCCGAGATGCTAAACGATGATGATGTAATATGGAAACAATGGTGTAATGATGGGCCAATGGGGGAGGAAGAACAATCAAGGTCAGGAAGTGGGGAACATAGCGACAAAACACACATGGACCACACACTGGGATGTAACACATCCATTTGGTCAATATTCAGAAATATTGGAAACACATGTTTACAGATGCAGACATGATGCTCAGTTTTTAAACTGGGATTAATAGACATTAAATGAAAGATCTGAATTTCTACTTTCACGTGCTTTGGTTTAAACCTTGTAATATGCACCATTTCAGAGATATTAATGAAAATATGCCCTCCATTTTGTCAATATTGAAAAATATTGGACACACATTTTTATGGAGGCAGACATGATGCTGAGTTTAAAACTGAGGATAAAAGACATTAAATGAAAGCTCTGATTCTCTGCTAAAAGCTACTGTACAAGCATTTTCTTTTTAAGCTTGTAGTATGCACTGTTTGGGAGATAATAATGAAACCAGGCCATGCATTTTGTCAATATTAAAAAATAGGGGACACTTATTTTAGGAAGTGCATGGCTGATGCTGAGCTGAATAGTGCGGTAATTGGGCATTGCATGAAGGCTCTGAATCTCTGCTTTCAAATGCTCTTGGTTTAAACCTTGTAATATGCACCATTTCGGAGATATTAATGAAATATGCCATCCATTTTGTCAATATTCAAAAACATTGGCCACGCATTTTTATGGATGCAGACATGATGCTGAGTTTAAAACTGGGAATAATAGACATTAAATGAAAACTCTGATTCTCTGCTTTCATGTGCATTTAGTTTTAAGCTTGTAGTATGCAGCAAGTCTCCAAGGTGAACAGCCTCTGGCATGTTAGAACAATGTAGGTAAAGGCAGTCAGCAAGTCAGATCCATAACTTTGGGACAAGGATTGGCTCTAAGGGCTGGGTCAGTCGGGCTGGGTTGGGAAGCGGGGCTGGGCGCGAGTCTCGGCTGGACGAAGCGACGTGTGCCGTGGCCACTCTCGTGTGCCCCAGTTGGAGCCCTCCCTCCCCTTCTCGCGGGAAGGCCGGGGTGCCGGTGGGTCAAGCCATCGTCCACGGCGGCGAATCTGGACACGTGCCAGGCCCGTCCCGTGGATTTCCCCAGCTGCGGCGCTGGGCCCAGAGGTGGGAGGGGAAGGCCGGCGGGCGGCCTCGGCCAGTGTTTAGCAGCTGGCTTAGAACTGGTGAGGACCAGGGGAATTCGACTGTTTAATTAAAACAAAGCATCTTGAAGGCCCGCGGTGGGTGTCAACGTGATGTGATTTCTGCCTAGGGCTCTGAATGTCAAAGTGAAGAAATTCAATGAAGCGCAGTTAAACTGCGGTAGTAACTATGACTCTCTTAGCCCCCTCGGGTAAGGGGCGGAGGCGTAGTGACCTCTACCTCCTTGCTGGTAACTCCACTGCTCTGCAAGAGTACGTGGAGGCTAAATGAGGTCCAAATTGCTCTACCACCCCAGTGGGCCCGCCAACCCACAAGGCAGTATCCATGGCAAAAACTCATAATGGAAATAAATGGAAGTAATGAACCATACCGGATGGCACGTTGCCCGGGTCAACAAGGTGCCCTGGAAGGACCGAGGGCTGGGTCCTGTCCCAGTATCACAAAGCCCCCCACAAGAACGAGAAATGGAGAATTAAGACTGGTCTCTGTGAGTACACAGACAACATATGACGACTTGGCCCAGGTCATGTCCGATAAGAGTCTAATCATCCGCCACCCCGGAAAAATATCACCTAAAATAGCTCAAGCTATTGTGATATATGGCTCTCAATACAAGACTGTAAAGCGAATAGAGATTGAAAGCCTCATACAGGAGTGTGATCCCTCCCTGATGAGCATCCTGGAGGACTATGAGTGCGACTCAATCGGATATTATGATTATGAGTCCACAACCCCTCCACAGGAAGAAGAAGTAAGCAACCCAGATATCGATGAGTCACTTGAAAAACCAGCCTTCCTAAGTGACTTAACAATAAAGATGCAGATACCAAATGATGACCAGACCTGTGCCATCTGCAAAGAGAAAATTGGAAGACCAAGGATGGTACTACAACACTATATTCTCAAACACAATGAGATATCTTTGGAATTCCAATGCTCCAATTGCAATATAACGAGCAATAACCTCCACTCCATCCAATGTCATCTCCCCAAGTGCAAGGGGAAGACAGACAAATCCAACAAAGAAAATGAGGGCGAATGGAAGTGTAACATCTGCAACATAAACTTCCAAACCAAATCCGGCTTGTCACAACATAAGCGACATGCCCACCCAGAAACCAGAAGCAGTGAATGAATCCAGGAACTAAACAAGAACAAAGATGCCAGCAAAATATGGACAGAGGAAGAATTAACTAAACTAAAGACACTGGAATTAAAATATAAAGGGGCCAAAAACATGAACCAGCTCATTGCCCAAGAGCTTGGTACAAAGAACAATAAACAAGTGGGTGAAAAAAGAAGACCATCAAGAAACAGAAAACCCCTTGAAATTCTATCATCAAACAATAAATCAAACCCACCATCATCCAGAATGATGACAGTTAAACCCCCGACATTTGCAAAAAGAACAGGCATCCGCTCCAAACTCAAAAGACTCTCTAAAGACATTGTCAACAGAGAGGAAACTGAAGTGACAGTGAAAGAAGCTATCTACACTGATAGCAAAGACCCAGAAACCATCAAACAATTAAATGAAATCGCCTCTGAAAAACTACTGCAGACCCTAAAACCTGAAACGACAGATATAAGCAACAAGAAACAAAAACCCAACAAACATAAAAAGGGCAAAACATGGTCATGGACAAAAAAGAGGGCGAACAAAAGAAGACTATATAAATATCACCAGTCTCTATATAACAAGAACAAATCAAAGCTGGCTTCCCTAATCCTTGATGGAACTGAAAATGAATCTTGCAAAATTGATATCAAGGAAATTTATAATACCTACAAAAAGAAATGGGAAGAACACACAGCATTTTCAGACCTAAATAACTTCATATCAAAAGGGAGAGCCGACAATGAAGTCTTTGAATCCCTGATCAGCGAAGATGAAGTTCAAGAAAATTTAAGAGCAATAAAAAAGACCTCTGCACCAGGTCCCGACAACATAGACTGGCACGTCATCCAAGACCTGGAAGGTGATGGAGTGACGCTATTCCAGCTGTTTAACCTATGGCTAATCACAGGGCACATTCCTAAAAAACTGAAACAGTGCAATACAATCTTAATACCGAAGACCTCGGACGAGAAGAGTCTGGAAGATATTGGAAACTAGAGACCCATCACCATCGGGTCAATGCTCCTCAGACTCTTCTCTAGAATAATCACAAAATGCCTCGAAAGAGCTTGCCCAATAAACCAAAGACAGCGAGGCTTCATCAAAGCTTCTGGCTGCTCAGAAAACCTAACAACCCTACAGTATATACTGGAAAATGCCAAGAAATCACGCAAACAAATTGCAGTGGTGTTTATTGATATCGCTAAAGTATTTGACTCTGTGTCTCATGATCACATCTTCCAAGTATTGAGACAAAAAGAACTGGATAACCACATAACAGATCAAATAGAAGATTCATATCAAGACTGTAAAACCACTATAAAAACCGAAAACCAGTCCTCACAAGAAATCTCCATTAAAGTCGGAGTTAAGCAAGGCGATCCCATGTCACCCATACTATTCAACCTTGCAATGGATCCCTTGATCAATGCCTTGGAGGAACTCGGATGCGGCTTCAAAACCGCAGCTGGAAAAATCTCAACGCTGGCATTTGCAGACGACCTGGTCCTGCTGAGCGACAGCTGGGAGGAGATGAAAAGAAACATCAGCACCCTTGAAGAATTCTGCGTACAGACAGGTCTGATGGTTCAAGTCAAAAAATGCCACGGGTTCCTGATTTCACCCACCAAGGACTCATATGTCATTAACAACTGCGAGGACTGGTCAATAAATGGCAACAAGCTCCATATGATAGCTCTTACTGAGTCCAAAAAATACCTGGGACTTAAAATTAACCCGTGGTCAACAACAAAACAACCAGAAGCTTCGAATTTAATCCAAACATGGATTCATAAAATTGATAAAGTGCCTCTGAAACCTTCACAGAAGGTAACTATCCTCAATATCCACACAATCACCAGACTGATTTATCAAATGGACCATGCGTATACTAATCAAACAACCCTACAGGCCCTCGATGGTATCATAAGAAAAGCAGTCAAAAGCTGGCTGCGTCTCCCCGAGTCCACATGCAATGGACTAATCTACTCCAGCACAAGAGATGGGGGACTGGGCATAATCGAGCTAGCCAGCCTGATACCATCAATTCAAATCAGAAGACTGCAACGCATGGCAGTGTCATCAGACTCCACTATCAGATCGCTAATGCAAACCAATGAAATACAAGAAAAATTCCAGAAACTGTAGATCCAAGCTGGAGGTGAAGAAGATCAGACCCCACAGTTATCTGACCCTTCAACCTTAACAATTGCAACAGATTAAATAACATACCCAGACGGTTGGGAATCCATAAACAAACAAAAACCAAAATACAAAACACCCTGCAACTGGTGTAAAGACGAATTTGAAAACTGGACAAAACGACCAGTCCAAAGAGTGGGGATCAACAACTTCCAAGATGACCCCGACAGCAATTCCTGGCTATCTCACCATATGGGTTTCAGAGAGAGGCACTTCATTGCAGCCCTTCAACTACGAGCCAACGTATACCCCACCAGAGAATGCCTAAATACAGGCCAGAGAGGGCTCCCAACACTCTGCCGTAAATGCCAAGAGGTAACTGAACCCTGCTCCCACATACTCAGACAATGTCCAAGTGTACAAAACACAAGGATTAAAAGGCACAACAAAATATGTGACATCCTAGCCGAAGAAGCTAAGAAGCATGATTGGGAGATCAGAAAAGAGCCACATTTCTGGCTCCAAGACACTAATGAGTTGAGGAAGACACTAATGAGTTGAGTTGGGTAAGGAGTGGAGACTTAGTGACCTTAACCTCCATGTGGTCCTGCTGGTAACTCCACTGCTCTGCTTGAGTACATGGAGGCCAAATGAGGTCTAAATGATCTCACCCCTCCTGTGGGCCCTCCAACCCACTAGGTAGTACCCATGGCAAAACCTCAAAATGGAGAGTAATGTTAATGATGAACCATACCAGATGGCATGTCGCCCAGGCAAATAAGGTGCCCTGGAAGGACTTCGGGTTGGGTCCTGTTCCAGTAAATCCTTACAAGACCCCAGTAGTTAAGAGTTATCAGCAGGCTCTCCGGAAGAGAGTGATCCGGGCTGGACTATAAAGAAAACACGCTCCTGGCTGGGTTTAAACAGTACCTTATCCAGGACCTGGGTGTGGTAATCTGCTCTCAGGAGGTAGGTATTTAAAACTGGGCAGAGACTCACAAAGTACATATTTTAAGTCATTAGCACAGAATTCACCCATCTGAGATTGTGCCAGCCCTAAAAATAAACCCCTTAAAACTTTTTTTTACATAGACAACGTTTCCAGATTCCTATTTTTATGGATCAGTCTGAAGCATCCTTGATGTTTGTGAAGGACGTTCCCAAAAGGAGCAATTTTTTTACCAACTGAGGATGACTGGGTTGTCTCACCAAACCATTGCTAACTACATCAAAAATATCAACCGGTTCCTGTGCTACATCCTGAATGCCACCAACCTAAGACAGGAGGATCCCAGCCTGGCTAACATCATCATCATCTTCCAGAGCATCCAAACCGACATTCAGCAAAAAAACAGCAAGGATGTGTCACAGGAAGTCATCAGAAAGAGGTATTTTCCATTTAGTTTCCATTTGGAACTCTGATTCCAGTTGGTTTCCGGTTCTGGTACATGATGGGAATTGATGTTGATGGTGCTACTCCTTCTGCCACAGATACAGACAGCTGCAGAGTCCTGGGCCAAGC
Organism: Atractosteus spatula; assembly: GCF_055471065.1. NCBI lineage: Eukaryota > Metazoa > Chordata > Actinopteri > Semionotiformes > Lepisosteidae > Atractosteus > Atractosteus spatula. The sequence goes on along the minus strand of NW_028296635.1, from coordinate 785,044 downwards.
GCCAGTGACTGCTGGAAGGTGGTGAGGGCTTCAAAGAAAGATGTGGAGCGAAACTGGAGAAGACGCACACCTCTGAAGACATCACCATGCCTGAGCAGCTTCTTGTGCTGTATTACCTGCAGGCCATTCTCCAGCTGAAGTACCTGCATCACCTAGGGGTGATAAAGAATATGACAGTAAGAATGACAGTCTTGCATATTTCAATTGTTTGGTCAAATTCTAACAATGACACAATGATCTGACGTTTATAAAGAGACAGAATGACAGTGCTGGTCAGGGCTCATCACTGTTATTTAGGTGGCGCTCCTGTTACTTAGAGCCTTTACAGGGAGACTGGACTGGAGGGAGGGGTGAGGGAGAAGATGCTCTCAGCTCTGTGGTCTGTCAAGCAGATTGAACGCACTGGAGAGCGGAAGTGTGAGAGTGGAATTTGATCTCCACCCCAACTTCTCTTAAGTAACTCCATATGGAACAAGAGTTAATGAATGGCAAACATCAGGTTCGAACAGCCTCAGCAGCACTAAATCGTAATGATTCTTGATGACACCTCCTCATGATATATGTAAGCCCCTTCTCTCCTTCACATTCATCTTTTGCACCTCTCTTCCACACTATCCCCTACTTGTGAGTCCTCATTGGGATCCCAGCTACCTTAGCACCCAGCCAAGTGGGTCAGACACCAGCCAGGCTGCCAGGAGGGCATTTGAGACGGCCACAAAGAGGCTCACAGATGCACAGGAGAGCATCATGGCGGATTATCTGGCCCACTCAGATGGTACTGCAGAGAAACACTAGAGGATGCTGACACATGACAACATCTGCTCAGCCATTGAAGTCATCGAAGGTGTTGCAGAGGTGGGAGTTCAGTAAGTGTCACCATGTTCTGAATAAATGACAAAATATTCATGTGTCAAAAACAGCAATTACTTCATGCTTTTGAAACATCAAGAGAGCAATCGCCACTCAGTGCTGCAGGATGCACATCTGCTGTGTAACTGGAAGAGAAAACAGCACTTTCAGTTCTTTTCAGCCAATGTGTTACAGAGATTATTGTGATCTAATATTCGTTTTTACATCAGATCAACACCAACATCCGCTGTGGCAGCTGCAGGATCTGGAAATCCGAAGATGGATGATGCCACAGCCTTCCAGGAGCTGACACGGGAGTTTCCAGTGTTGTTAGATGGGCAGCTTCCCAGAAAGAAAGAGCGCCTGAGACTGACTGGAAGTCATGACCGACACTGTTACGACAGGTGGAGATCAGATCAGAGGAAGATGAGACTGCAGAACATTATTGGTAAGTTTACATATCAATTATTTTCACAGAGAAACAGACAAAGTGAATTTGGAATCAATTCTGAGGGTTTCTGTTCTGGTTTTCATTCCAGACTATTACTCTAGACGGTTACCAACAGAAGGCCAGGTGACCCGCTATTTTCAAAACATGGGCTAGACTGCAAATATACCAACAGCGTCTGAAGTGCTTGAGAAGTGGAAGCCCAACACAGATGCACAACCAAATGAAAGGCAAATTAAAAAGATGGAAAGCGTCAAACCTGGAGAGGCCTGAGTATCACTGACGATCCAGTGAAGGGGAAGAAGGTTGTGACTTCCACGCGTTTCCAGAAAGGAGAGGTGATGTGTCAAAGGAGAGGTCATCGCAAAGACAGCTGCAGAAGCCCTAAAGGCACAGATGGCAGAGGGAGAGATGAGATGTCTGCTCTTTTTTGATGGACCTACACAAAAAATGTGCATTAATGCATGCAAAGAACATTGCACCTGTCACACGGATAAGGAGACTATCGGAAGGCAAATAAATTCCTCTGAGAAAAAAGACAACATCAGGGCTGTTAGAGAGTCATTCATAATCAACGGACAGCCCGTCATGACAATTGTGTTTATAGTGAAGAGGGACATTGCTGAGGGAGAAGAGCTCCTCTTTGATTACAGAGTTTCAAGGAAATCATTTCAGGGTGAAGGACAGTCTCTGGAGTGGTTGGATAACTGACCAGTTCCAGAAAATACTTTGAACATACCTGTATATGTTGAACATATTTTCTTTTAACTATTAAAGATACTATCTTCTTGTGACTTGAAATCCATCTCAGTATTGCTTGTGTGATTGTTTTGAAGATGACATGTCTCGTTCTCCAACAGCTAGGACACCAGGAGGGGATAAGAGACAGTAGAAAAGTAGATAAATTAAGCTCAGAAAAGCATAGAGGCTGATTAGCCACCCCACTCAAATATTCCCAAGACAAAACAATACGCGACATCTGCCCAGCTCTTGTTCTTATTGAATGTTTTGGAATTAAGAGGTCTAATTGTCACCACTTTTGAAAAACTGTTGACTTTATCTGAATGTTTCAAATGAGCGATCACTCCACTTAAAACAAAGTTTTCAAATTACTTCATGATCAGTGGAGCAATGCAAAGAATCTTTTTCAGTGTAAGACATCTGCTTTTGGGTCAGTTTAAATTGAACAAACTCTCAAATCATTTTGAGATGATGTGTTACAGTAATTATTGATTTGTGAATTTATTGTTTACAGACAAAGGCGATATTCATTGTCAGAAGATGGATGATGGCCCAGCATTCCCAGAACAGACACTGGAGTTTCCAGCAACATTAGACGGGCAACCGCTTGGGAAGAGACATCAACTGAGACTGACTGGACTTCATGAACGACACCAAGAACAGAGCCTTCAAGATGAGTCTAGATAACAATTCCTTAATCCTTTTAGTGAAGTTTTCTGAAGAGGTTAAGGACTAAATAATTTTTCAGCTATTTTATAAGATAATTAAGTTTGATTAAAAACATCAGAGGTTTATCTTTAAAAGAATGTTTAAAAATGTAAGTTGTCTCTTAAACAAAGGCCACTGTTTGTCCACTGGAACAAGCGTCTCCAGATAATCAGTTAAGCAACCTAAAACAATTGATGATTGTAAATATGACAAGATTGTCGTGATGTAAAAGCTATAGTAAAGTGTAAAGTATAGATCTGTTGAATTCTTTTGTTTTTGTCTTCAACACCATTATATGCAGATGTTATCATTTATGTTACCTTTTTGTAGCAGCCACCTGCCAGTCAAGATGCCAGGAGGTACATGATATGACCCACAAGTACTTAATGATGCAGAGAAGAGCATATGGGAAAAAGAAAACAAGACATTTATCTGTTAACACATCCAGAAGTCAGAAGATGGGTGATGGGACAGAATTTCAAGACCAGACACTAAAGGTTAAATTGAAGTTTTAGAAGTGATTCTTTGTGTTTTGCTTTAACACAATAATATGCTGACATGATTAATTTTTACATACTGCCTGATATTCTTTACAGTCCAGGGTTCCCAGGAGTACACACAGCACAGCCAAAATGTGGCTAGCTGAAGTACAGCAGACTATAGGGGAAGAACTCTTGCCCACATTAATGTTTCTGCTCTGAAAAGCACTGGATAAAGGTATGTCACAGCCTGCTGTTCAGCTGCTGATTTTGTGCAAAACACTGCAAATGAAAGATTGAAATGTCAGCATTCTATGAATTTCAGACATGAGTATGTATAAGATTTGCATGCTAGATTTGAGTATGCTAGATTTGCAACACATGTTTTAATAACTGAAAAATTGTAATATCGCATAGTTTGCTTTGGTTTCCTCCAGGGGCTCTGGTTTCTACCCATCAGTCCGAAGATATATTAGTGGGTGGTTAAATGGATTCTGGTCAAATTGGCCCTAGGTGTAAGTGTATCTGTCTGTATTTGCATCTGGCATCCCTTATGTTTTAGTTTAGTAACAGTAACAGCTAAACTAAACATAACAGCATGTCAGCAGAAGGAAAGTGAGGATGTTTCAGATTTTACAGAAAGGTTTATAACTTTATAGATAGTATACTTGGGGTTAGCCGATGAAAAGGAAGTGAATGAAGATACTTCCACAGTAATGAAACTAATTTACTTGAGTGGGTTAAAACCTGATGTTGCCAAGAATGTACAACTATTTGATTTGATTTAGTAACTTGCGAAGCATGTATGCAAAAGTGTGAGAGCTGCAAATGGAAAGTAAAAAGACTCCCAAGCAGGAGAAAAAGGAGCCGCCGCTTTGTTGCAATTATAGTGCGATCCCAAAATTATACCCAGATATAAGATCCCTTCAAGGAAATAATGAGGATTGGGATAAATATCCTGATTGAACATATCCAGATGGGGGTGTGTTAACTAGCCCTGGGGGAAAGGGGGACAAAACACCAAGATAAAACTACTGTGAAAAAAACAGGGCATTTTTGGAGAGATTTTTGTAAGAAAGAGGCCTGAGTTCACAGTTAAAGAACATGTCAGAAACTGAAACGAGAGCCTTGCGTGAAATAATAGATTTAAACTAGGAAACCCCTTTGTAGCCTCCCTAAATTTATCTCAGGATTTAAATAAAAGAGTAATAATCTTACAGTGTACAGTAAATGGTGTCCAGGTTCCTGTAACGAAACCCAGATGAGGTATGAGGATCCTATGCAAACGCAAGAGCGGGTAGATATCGAAACAGGCGTATAATCCGAAACATTAGGCGAGCTCGTGGTCGACAGGCAAAAGGTTATTCCAAAGCCGGAAGATACAGAGACAGGCGTATAATCCAAAACAGCAGGCGATGTTCAAAGTCGTTCAAAGATGTTCAAAAGAAGGGCGAAAGGGAGGTTCGGAAGCCGGGAGAAGTATCGCAAATGAGGTACAGCTCTCTAGGAGAAGACTCAATACCGAGCAGCGGGAAGCGGGTTTGGATGGTTTAAATAGCGCTGCGCATGGTAGAGCGTGTGCTGATGGGTTAACACGTGCGGCGGCGCTTGTTATTATTAACCCGCTGCTGGTACTGGTTAGTTCTCTTGTGGGTTGATCTCCACTGGCTGGCGGTTGTGACGGTTACCCTATTAAGGGGACACAGGAGCACAGTTGTCCCGTTTATTGACTATAACAGCAAAAAGATGCAATATAAAGTTTTCTAACAGGTGGAAGGAGGCTACAGGAGTGAGGGAGGGTTGTGTTCAAAGGAGATACAAGCTGTCTGTCACGCCCCACACTCTACCTCGGAAACGCCGTTCTGTCCCTGTCACATTCCACACCCTCCCTCGCAAACGACGTTACATTCCCGGAACCTCTGCTTCACAATCTCATCCCTGATTGAACCCATCACATTCTCACATGCATCAGATTCCTCAAATTCTCACTCCCTAACCAATCATCCAATCACACCCCTTTCCTTTCAGTATTTAAACTCCCCTCACACACCTTCCCATGCTCATTATTGAGAAGCCTCTCGTAGTATTCTCCAGTGCGTGTTTCCTACCTTTTTGACTGATCTCCTGTTAGGAATCTTCTGCTTTCGCCTCTTGACCTCACCTTCTGGATTTCGACCCTTGGATTGTTTTGGATATCTTTCATTGCCGGACCCTTAGCCTCCCTTATTGACCTTGCCTCCTGGATTTTGACTTTTGGATTGTTTTTGCATATTTCTCGTTACCGGACCCTCTGCCTCCCTTATCGACCCAGCCTTTGGATTTCGTCTTTCGGATCATCCCTTTGCTACTCTGCGTTCTGTGGGATTCCAGTCACGCATAAGGATCCTCCGATTCTACCTATAGGTTCCCTGACACTGTCACAATATGCTTGGGAAAAGATGTAGAGTTTACGTGGGTGGGGAACACACCAGGCCTATTGCTATACAAGATCCTCACAGGAGTGATCCCCTTTGATAGAGGTGATGATTTACAGTAGTTTTATTGGCATGGGTAAATAGTTCTGCTTTTTGTCTGAATGTACCTCAAATGTATTAGAATGGAACTAACCGTATGCTCCCCACTATAATCACAGTTTTAGGCCATCCTCTATTAAGGTGAGAATGACTATGTAGTACTTACATACCAGACAATTTTGAACACATCACGGACTTAGCACAGTGCATCCATGATGAAGGACAAAAATATCACAACTATAATCCTGATGAATAGGGAGGGGGAAAGTGGCTGCAGTCTGTGTTTAGAGCCTGGGGAGGATCACTGGTACAATATTTCTTTATTGGCCTAATACTACTAATCATTTTTATTTTATGTATTCACTGTCTTAAAGCTGTATGCACAAAGGTAACTAGCTCTGTTAGCTAGTCTCATTGTTAAGAACATAGTGGTGTGAAAACAAATATGTGTTGAGGAGGGAGGAGGGACTGAAGGAATGTTATAAAATTTATAAAAGCTAAAAAAAACTGCTTGTCTTTCAGCTTCATCGGGTCAGTGGAAAAATACAGCTCATGTGTTAAATGTAGTAAAAAGGGAAATCAAATGTCTTGTTTTGCGAATGTAAGCAATAACGAAAGTCTTAATAAGGAGTTGTTTTTCTGTACCTGATCTTGACTAAAAAACTAATGGTTCATTTTAGGGATTAGGTAATGTATGTTAAAGGTAGGAAGTTTGTCTGTCACTGTGTATAAAAAGCACTGAGCAACGTCTTTCGGAAAGACTAGCTTTTGCAAGCAGCTCTCCCGTGTGCATACGAATAAATAGCTCTTCTTTCACCAACATCATAATTCTGTCAATTTTAGGGAGTGCAGGGCTGATGCTGAGCTGAACTGTGGCATTAATGGGCATTAAATGGAAGATCTTAGTCTCTTCTTTGACATGCATTGGATTGGAGACAAGATCTCTAGTACCACGATACTGAACACCAGAACCCCCAAGGCCTATGTACTCAGCCCACTCCTGTTCACGCTGATGACTCATGACTGCACTGCTAAGCACACTGCAAATTACATCATCAAGTTTGCTGATGACAAGAAAGTGGTGGGCCTAATTAGTAACAACGATGAGGCATCATAGAGAAAGGAGGTGGAGCAACTAGCGGACTGGTGCTTCAACAACAATCTGTCTCTGAATGTCGATAAGACAAAAGAGATGATAATTAACTGCAGGAAGGCCCGCCCTAATCACTCCCCACTGCACATTAATGGCTCCCCTGTGGAGACAGCTAGAAGTACTACAGCATCAACAACATCTCCACTTCCTGTGGTGAAGAGAAGGTCAAACCTTCCCCCCCATACTATTGAGGGATCAAACATTTATTCCACTAGTTTGCTTTTACTGTGTAAATAATGTACTTACATCATTTACTAACTATCCTGCCAGAATAATGGAAAATGACTAACTGCAATTTAAGTGTGAGCTGGCTACGTGCCTGGAACGTGAAGAGCAGAGTCAACTTCGGGCAGCCTGACCAGAACTGAGAGTTCCTGATATCTCCTTAAGTCATGATTAACAAATTCTAGAAGTCAATAATGTCTGCTTTAATAATAATTAAAGGAACCAAAGAATATTCTTACAATTCTTATAGTTTATCACGTACCAAGGCACAGCCTTGGCTTTACACCATATATGGCATGGAACTGTACTGAAACTGTCTGGGTTATCTGTGGTCGGTTATCTGTTTGTGATTTTTTTTAAACATGTCCTTTTGTATCAATAAGTAGAGTCATGGCTTCATCGGCTTTGGCTTCCATATGCAAACGTAATAATGGTAATGCCTGCTTCATACAATCCCTGGATTGTGTCTCCTTTGTTGGAGGCAACAAAACACGCTTCTCTGTTCAATCTAAAAACTTTATCCATATTCTGTCTACCCAAAGTGAATAGTGTTTCAAAAAATTCATCCACTTTCAGAATTTGACAGAAATGTTCACAACTCATCAAAACACGCTTCTCTGTTCGATCTAACAATTATATGCATATTCTGTCTAAAGTGTAAAGTCTAAAGTGTGGTCGACAGGTCTTTTAAGAAATGACAAATTCTGGATCATGTCAAAGGAGCAGGAAAAGTGGATTTAGTGAAGTGTTTGCAGTGATCCTGTGGCTCTGCCCTCAATACTATGTGATTGATATATTTTATGTCATGTGTGGGTATTTGTCCCTGGTATTAATCACAGGCAATCTCAACAGAATAGAGTTCCATACTACAGAGTGCTTCAGAGTTCCATACTGCCTAAACATAAGCAGCTCTTGCTTAGTAGATTATATCGTAGCACAAAGATAACAGCGAAACCACACTACAGCATAACTGTTTCACTTTTTCATTTAGAATAAAAAAAAAGTTCTTTAAAATTCAATGCATTTGTATTCCTTTTACCTTTCTGTTTTGCCTTTTCTAACTTGTAAGGACAATATCTCCACCTTGTTAGTAATGTCTTGAGGGAAAATTTTTATTTCAATTATCTATTTGATTATTTTTTTTATTTGAATTGAGCATTTAGCAGTGCTATTTTTTTAATTGAAGGCCTCTACTGTACATAATGTGAGTTTATTTAACAAAATGAAACAAAATGAAAGGAATGCATTTTTATGAGGAAAACAATGTTGATATTACCGTGATAATCTTCCTTAGATCATGTATTGCATCATTAGGACAGTTTGTGGGCTTGAATTACAAAAATTTTCATGTGCTATGGTACAAGATAAACAAAAACATTTATTTTAATTACATTTGTTTTTTAAAACACATGTAAGAATTTATTTAATTAACATTAGTGAAATAAAAACATTTTAAAATATTACTTTTAGTATATTTACTCCTTAATGCACAATGCAATGATAAGTAGTGCACACATGCACAGGCGTGTCTCAACAGGCACAATACTCCATACTCCAGAGTGCTTCAGAGTTTCATACTGCCAAAACATAAGCAGCTATTGCATTGTAGAGCACATAATAGCACAAAGGTAACAGTGAAACCGCACTACAGCATTACTGTTTGCTTTTTCATTTAGAAATAAACACAGTATTTTTTAAAATTCAATGCATTTCTATTCCTTTTACTTTATCGCAGCTTTGCCATTCTTAACATGCGTGGACAATATCTCCACCTTGTGGTCATTTTTGGTAATGTCTTACTTTGAGGGTAGGGTTTTATTTCAATTCTCAAATCATAGTAATGTAATTTTCTTTAAAAAAATGAAACAAAATGAAAGGAATACATTTTCATAAGGAAACCAATACTGATATTCCCATGATAATCTCCCTTAGTTCCTGTATTGCATTAAAACACTTTGTGGGCTTGAGCTACAACGATTTTTCTCTTCTGTGATACAAGATAAATAAAAACAAAAGAATTTATTTTAATTAATTTTGTTTTATAAGCAAAAAAAAACATTGAAAAACAATAGAAACAGGAAGTAAATAGGCTACACAACAAGACACACCAGAAAGACATGAATAATCACAGGGAACTAGGAACAGGACAGAAGTAGAGCACCCTCTAGGTGTACTGGGCGTGACAGTTGCATAATGCAATGAACAAAGCATTGCTTACAGGCCACTGAGACAGAGCACTATGCTTTTTTACAAATACCTATGCTTGCTGCAAAAATTACAGTTTTGTTATTAGAGCTTACATTTTGGCTGCAGATCTGCAGTAGGACCTACAGGTGATTTAAGAAATGACAAATTCTGGATCATGTCAAAGGAGCAGAAAAAGTATAATCAGTGAAGTCTTGGCAGTTGTCCTGTATCTCCAGCTTCAACACAGTGATATATATATGCTCCTGTGATTTATTGGTTCATTTATCGCCAGACGGGCCAGAGATAGTGTTGTGAAGTACATCAACCCACAGGAGCACAAGGGTAGACCCACAGCACTGTTTCTCCATATACAGGTGTGTATACATATACATGTGTGTAGCAATAACATTGCAGCAGGAGTGACATTGATTTAGAGCTCGCATTAATGGGATGTTGGTATGGTGTGCACTGAAGGCCATCAGAGCTCAGCATATCAAAGACCGGGTTCTAAGTCAAGCTGTTGCATCACAGAATCACTTCTAAACCTTACCTCCAGTATATTTAGTGCTTAAATGTCCATGCAATGAGGATAGTACTGCTTACAGGTCTCTAAGATGGTGCGCTGTCCCCGTTGACAGACATGTATGCCTGCTGCAACACTTATCCTATTTTTCTGATCATGTCAAAGGAGTAGGAAAAGTGTAATCAGTGAAATGTTGGCAGTTGTCCTGTATCTCCAGCTTCAACAAAGTGATGACTAAAGTTGCTGGGGTTTATAAGATGTTTATAAAATGTATAATGTATGTATATGTTTATAAAATGTACATTAAGGCAATGGCAGATATAAACAGACAGTGTTACAATCCCTGCCTCTCGGCAACGAAAGAGGCAGAAGAAGGCGTAGCCTTAGTTCATTAGTCCACCTATCAGTGTATGCTTTCACCACCACACCTCCGTCTCATCTGGTATTTAAGCATTAGTCTTTCCCTACCCCCTCGCTCAGTATTGGTTTCCCTTTCGAGCTACTTAGTTGCGCTACGCCTTCTACCTCCTCGTACTGTTCTGGTTCCGACTTTGGTTTATCCCCTTTTACTACGTCTTTTGGATTACGGCTCGGCTTCGGTTGCTTTCTCCTAGTTTGGTTCTCTGGCTTCCCCTGGACTCTCGGCTCTCTCCTTCGTCTACGGTTTTGGATTACGGTCTGGCTTTGGCTACTCTCTCCCTGTTTGGATCACTGGCTTCCCCTGGACTCTTGGCTCTCTCCTTCGGCTATGGTATTTGGATCACGACTTGTCTCTATCGGCTCCTGCAAGTGGGTTCACTACTTGGTTTCGGTTTCACTGGCCGAATCCGTAACAGACAGGAGAACAAAGGGCCCAATGACTATTTTGGTTCAAAACTTTTTTGGAAAAAAAAAAAATTCCTGTCGTCAACCCCAATATGGACAGACATACTAATGGGCAGATTTCAGCAATACCAAAAAATGGACAGACTACATCAATTTCTGAGGTAAAGTTCAAAATGAATGTGTGTAAAGGTTAGGGACCCTTTACAAAGCACATGAAAGGGAATTTTGCGATCATTAAGACTGAATTTGTCTAGAATAAGTAAGTCTCCTGCCCTTGTGGAAGAGGAGGAATGGAACAAGAAAAGAAAATTGCACAACATCTCAGGCATTCATTCCAAAAATCCCCCATCAAGACAATCAAACATTTTTAGTCTAAATGATAAATGCAAAATTTATGGTCATCCAAATGATCACAAGCCACCTATCATTAAATTCTAAAAAACAAGTTAAAAAAAAAAGCCCTAAACAAGTGCTGGTTTAATTTTGTCATGTAGTGTGTTGCTAATATGAATGCAATACAGACCAAAAGAAACATGGAATTCTATTCTAAAGGTTTTAAGATTATGCCTGACTGTTTACTGAATTTGGTCAAACCTGCTCTGCTTTTCAAAGCCACTGCTAGATGAGATATGCGAAGTGATATCTTCAATAGATTTCACGAGAGAAATTGACCCAGCAGATTTAATAATTCCCCTTATGTCCTGCGTTGTTTGTGGCCAAGTAAACAGTACCTTTATTACTTCCCATGTAGACGTTTGCTAGAATTGTAGTTTCTTGCATACCGAATACGAATAAGTCAGTCATTTTTTGGTTGCACAGATAGCTGATTTTTTCATGAGTTTATCAACCCTCATACACAAGTCTTTGCTAGAGAACATAGTGACACAGAATTGCTCAAAGTGTAAGTAAACAGTGGTCTGGAAGCAACGATTGGCTGGTACTTTCATGCATTGGACAGAAATTTAGAATTAAAGCATCACAACACAGCCAAAACATAGCATAGACTAAACTAATGTTGTGTTTGTTTTCTAGAAAGAAAGGAGGCATCAGACAGAGACATATGTTGATCAAACAATGTACTCACGGTTGAGAATGCCAATACTCATGAAACACAAAAAAACCTGGAGCCACTGAACAGTTACATATCAGCTCTACTGCATAGTAAAGAGGCACTGAAAGAGTCTTTGAATAGCTTGCAATCAGTGACAAAGAAACGGACAGCGTTACCTGTAACAATACACAAGACTTTCAAGACCCTTCTGGGATCTAAAGCTATTCAGATTTCCAAAAATACCAGTAGATGCTGAACCAGGTAAAATCGACATAGAATCTAATATTAGAGAATTTCTCGCAAAACATCTATGATCCAAAATTGGACTCCCAAGCCGTGAACTCCCGGAGGTTTTCTTGCAGTTAAATGAGGTTTTTCCTCTCCCCTGTGCTGTGTAAAATTTGTGTGTCCAAAGGATAATAGGCCAGATAGCTGAAGCAGCATTTGAATGCTTTCTGAGTAGTTCTACACTCAAAATAATAAAAGCTGATCTGATTTAAGAGACAATCTGTAGTGTTTTGATACAGAACACCTGCAAGGCATCTTCACTTCCCAGTCTATCGGAATGCATGGGGGGAATCAATTATCAACTGGTACTTGGGTAACATGAGAGCCATCGTTTCCACATTACAGGATCAAATCATAAAGGCTCCATACCATGTCTGTGGCAGAGCCACCTTCCCAGGAAAGACACATCACCATTGAAGGTCTATTCAATATTTTGGCTGTTTCAATACACTCCAATAAAGTTAATAAAGCAGAAGACCAAAGTTTGATAATATGTCTTACATTTACACTCCCAAACAATTATCCCATAGACAGTAAGGAAAAAAGTGTGAAATTGACACTTTATTTCAAACCAGAAAGGATGATCCACTGGTGAAGTGTTAACAATGCCCACATTGCGATAACATGCCCTTTGAGAAAAATCTCGTATCGGCCGCTAAAAGGCCCCTATAAACCCCAGCAACGTTGGCAAAGGACGCTCATCTGGCAAAACCATGGTTATATACTATTAGCTGGGGGTCTGTAGAACAGATCTGAGTCACTTTTGGAGAGGGACAAATTTTGGTTTGGTTGGGAGGGGAATGAGACCACTCCCTGTCCATCACTGCATGGTCCCAGTCTGGGAACAGCAGGTGGTCTTATCAACCCCAGCGATTTTGACAGAGACACTTACATGACAAAAACAAGGTGATTTTTTATTAGCTGAGGGTTTGTAGAATAGATTTGAGGTATTTTTGAAGTGGCACAATGTTTTTTTGGCTGGGAGGGGAGTGATACCACTCCCTGCCCATCGCTGCACGGTCCCAGTCTGGGAATAGGAGGTGCTCTACAAACCCCAGCAGTTTTGACGGAGACATTTATCTGACAAAACAGTGGTGATTTTCTATTAGCTGTGGGGCTGTAGAATAGATTTGACATATTTTTGAAGAGGCACAAATTTTGGTTTGGTCGGGAGGGGAATGAGACCACTCCCTGTCCATCACTGCACGGTCCCAGTCTGGGAATAGGAGGTGCTCTATAAACCCCAGCAGTTTTGACGGAGATGCTTATCTGAGAAAACCATGGTGATTTTCTATTAGCTGTGTGTCTATAGAATAGATTTGAACTACTTTTGGAGAGGCACATTTTTTTTTGTCAGGAATGAGACTTCTTCCTGTCTAGCAGTGCACAACTCTGTGTCAATTTGCAAGGAGGAAGTGATATAAAAACACCAATAAGATTGCAAGAAAGTAAAAAATTAATGAAGAACGGCAATTTCCTACCTGAGGGTCTATTTATCATATTCCACCTAGTTTTGTGGATGTACAAATTGTTGTTGTGCTATAAATGTGACATTAATTGGTCCAGGGTTATTTTTTATGAGGCAGGTTTTAGGGGGCTTTTATTTTGAAGGGTGCTGCCAAGCCAGCGTCGCCTAATGTAGCTTCCTGCTACTGAAACCGGGTGCGAGCTGCACGATTTGACTGATTCTCATTTCAATCTGAACCATCCTCACACGGGGCACCAATAAATGTAGGGGTTTTGTGAATTTACTGGGACAATTTATTAATTGTAGCAGCAATCACGAGGTGGTTCGTTACGGCTTTTAGAAAATCAATCGATCAGCGACGCACACACACACGGATTCAATCAACGAGATACATTTATTAATACATAACCTGTGCATAAAACATAACAATCTGCCTGGGTACAGCTGGCAGATCTTACTGTGAGGGCTATCAAAGTGCAAGGTATATAATAAGGAAGAGATGCAAAACACAAAGCGATACACAAAATATACTTTAGTATACCGTTCGGCTATACTATCGTTAATCAGTCTACATTAGCTACTCAAAAGTAAATACATTACTTATATGAATTGAATTGATACCAACTTGTGTTGAGGTAACAATTGAATATGGATATGGATTCGTATTTCCCAGCACGGGCACCAAGACCAGCTAGCGGCTGCGGCGTTCAACAGGCGTCGTCTGGCTCCTGGCCAACCAGTCGGGGTGCAGCTCGGAGTCGGACGAATTAGGACCGGGTAAAGTTAGCTTGAAGTTCGAAAACGATTTTGGCACACCTGTAGCGTTTACACGAAACCTCTTAAGAGTTGCGAGAATACTTCCTTTGTGTATAAAATAAATTGTGAATGCTTTCTCAGCCTTTACTTTGTCGTTTTTATGACATTTTTTTGACCAAGCACGAATATTCTTTTGTCCATATCTTCACAATGGAAGCACAGAACGCCTTCAGACCAAATGCATTTTAAAGACCACGACTTGTGGATATTTCCACAGCCTCTACATCAAACTATCAGTGAGCTAATTATCTTTTTTTAAACCTCCGGTTTTTCATCGATGCATAATTACGCACTAACTAGAACCCGGGGGACCGCTGTGTTCACAAGTTCACAACGCGAGAAATACTGTTCAATACGGTTTCGTGCGAAAAACCCGTATATGACCATAGGAAGCAGAACAGCGCAGTCTCCAATTACCCAGACTGTAAGCACGGGAATAAAGCTTTGTTTGATTTCTGAAACCCTTCCTTTACGTCCTGTTTTCATTCAGGTAAGGGTCAACTATATTCACAATACTACTGGCAGCAGGAAGATTAAAATATTCTTTACTCAGCAGCTTATTAAAAACAGCTCCCATGATGTTCAAACCGACTTTTTACACAGAACACTGACTCAGCTTTGTGTTCTGAATCTCTTTTTGTCGTGCTTTTATTTAATGTGGCACAATGCACTGGGATAGGGGTATTCTGTTCACAAACCAATAGCATTTAAACCACAGCACCCACAATGCTGCAAGTAAGTGTTTTGCACACTAAGCAGGTCCTCTGACTTTTCCCAGCTTTGTTTTGGGTTGTGGAACCTTTATTTTTTTATGATTTTTTAAGATAACACTACAGGTAACACACTGGGATAGGTGGGTCTTCTTCATGACTCAATAGTATTTCAGGCACAACAGCCACACTGCTGAAACCAAGTGTTTTACACACCAGACAGCCCCCCTAACCCTATACAACCTTGCTGTGGCTGTGGCCCCTTTCTTTCTTTTTTAATGATTTTGTGAAGATAACACTACAGGTAATACACTGGGATAGGTGGGTCGTCTTCATGGCTCAATAACATTTCAAATACAACAGCCACACTGCTGAAACCAAGTGTTTTACACACCAGACCACCCCCCTAACCTTATACAACCTTGCTGTGGCTGTGGCCCCTTTATTTATTTTTTTATGATTTTTTCAATATGGCACTATTAGACAGGCAGTACATGGGGATTGGGGGGTGCTATTCATGAGTCAATAGCTGTTCAAGCACAACAGCCACAGTGCTGCAACCAGGTGTTTTACACACCAGACAGCTCCCCTAACCTTATAGAACCTTGCTTTGAGTTGTGGAACATTTCTTTATTTTTTATGATTTTATGACTGTAATCAAGTGTTGTGCTCACTAGGCAGGCCTCCTGACCTTTCACAGTCATGCTTCGTTGTGTGAAACTTTAATTCTCTTTTTAGGATTTTTTTAACATGGCAACTTCCACCGAGATGGGTGGGGGGTGTGGGGGTGCTCTTCAATAGCTTTTTCATCTATACACACAAACGGATGTAACCAAGACATTCAGAACCTGTCACGCAGGGGCTGACTGCTGAGGATAGGGATCCAATGCGGTGCCCTTGGTAGGGTTGGCGCGAGACGCAGGCGTAGTCGGAGTAAACAGGCAGGGGTCCGAGTCCGGAAAGGCGTAGTACAGGCGTAGGCACAGAATCGACAGGCGAAGGCGTAGTCAAGGGACTGGCAGGGGTCGGAGTCCGGGAAGGCGTAGAAGTTGCGCCTGTCTAATGGTGCCATATTTAAAAAATCATAAAAAAATAAATAAAGGGGCCATAGCCACAGCAAGGTTGTGTAAGGTTAGGGGGGCTGTCTGGTGTGTAAAACACTTGGTTTCAGCAGTGTGGCTGTTGTATTTGAAATGCTATTGAGCCATGAAGACTACCCACCAATCCCAGTGTATTACCTGTAGTGTTATCTTTAGAAAATCATTAAAAAATAAAGAAAGGGGCCACAGCCACAGCAAGGTTGTATAAGGTTAGGGGGGCGGTCTGGTGTGTAAAACACTTGGTTTCAGCAGTGTGGCTGTTGTGCCTGAAATGCTATTGAGTCATGAAGAAGACCCACCTATCCCAGTGTGTTACCTGTAGTGTTATCTTAAAAAATCATAAAAAAATAAAGGTTCCACAACCCAAAACAAAGCTGGGAAATGTCAGAGGACCTGCTTAGTGTGCAAAACACTTACATGCAGCATTGTGGGTGCTGTGGTTTATATGCTATTGGTTTGTGAACAGAATACCCCTATCCCACTGCATTGTGCCACATTAAATAAAAGCACGAGAAAAAGAGATTCAAAACACAAATCTGTGTCAGTGTTCTGTGTAAAAAGTCAGTCTGAACATCATGGGAGCTGTTTTTAATAAGCTGCTGAGTAAAGAATATTTTAATCTTCCTGCTGTCAGTAGTATTGTCAATATAGTTGACCCTTACCTGAATGAAAACAGGACGTAAAGGAAGGGTTTCAGAAATCAAACAAAGCTTTATTCCCGTGCTTATGTCTGGGTAATTGGAAACTGCGCTGTTCTGCTTCCTATGGTCATATACGGGTTTTTCGCACGAAGCTGTATTGAACAGTATTTCTCGCGTTGTGAACGTGTGAACACAGCGGTCAACCGGTTTCCAGTTAGTGCGTAATTACGCATCGATGAAAAACCGGAGGTTTAAAAAAAGATAATTAGCTCACTGATAGTTTGATGTAGAGGCTGTGGAAATATCCACAAGTCGTGGTCTTTAAAATGCATTTGGTTTGAAGGCGTTCTGTGCTTCCATTGTGAAGATATGGACAAAAGAATATTCGTGCTTGGTCAAAAAAATGTCATAAAAACGACAAAGTAAAGGCTGAGAAAGCATTCACAATGTATTTTATACACAAAGGAAGTATTCTCGCAACTCTAAGAGGTTTCGTGTAAACGCTACAGGCGTGCCAAAATCGTTTTCGAACTTCAAGCTAACTTTACCCCGGTGTCTCTCTCGGGGACCTACTAGTAGTCCGGCTGACTAGTAGAAAGTCTCTGTGCACAGAGGGTGACCGCGGGTCTGAGCAAGTCACTCTTCAGGGGGAAGAAACTTTGTGTAGCGCTGTTGCTGAATAAAAACGTATTCAACTTGTCGACATGAGTCCAAACGTACAGATGCAGCCATTCAAAACAAGCGGGCGATACCGCATTATTTTGCGGTGCGCTTGACACGGTGTACCGCAAGTTACGGTATTAAAACTGTAAATTCTCACATAGTTCCGCATAATACCACGTGGTACCGCAAGTAAAATAATAGTATCTGGAATTTCCGCAAGGTGGAGCTAATAAAGCTCAACCTCTCATGTTTGAGCTGTCGCCATCAAAGTCTTTACCTTGAACTTGAACTTTATGAACTTGTAACCAGTACTTTATGCCATATGTAACCAGTACTGGTACAATGGAATTCTTACTTACAGAAAGTCTCTCGATTGTAAAACAAATGTAAAAAACAAAACAAAGTGCAAACAGTGCATCAAGACAATATACAAACAATAGACAATGTGCAAGTAAACATGTAGACAGTTTGAATGTAATCAATACAGACGTGTAAACAATGACTGGAGATGTGCAATAGATAAGAAATCATAATGAGGTAGATGGTGATGGTGTAGGTGTGGTCCGAGGGGGATGGCTAAATGTGTTCGCCAGTCTCACTTCTTGTGGATAGAAGCTATTGAAGAATCTAGTGGTAAGTGTCTGTATGCTCTTATATCTCTTGCCTGAGGGCAGTGGGGTGAAGAGCTCATGCCCAGGGTGGTGACTGTCCTCTGTGATGGCCAGAATTCTACCACGGCAGCGGTCCTCATAGAGCTGTTTAATCTCGGTGAGACCGCAGCAGATGATCTTCTGGGCCATATTGACCATTCTCTGCAGTGCCTTTCTTTCTCGCGAAGAGTTGTTGCCATACCACACGGTGATCCCGTTGGTGAGGATGCTCTCGATGGTGCAGCGGTAGAAGTTCACCAACACATGTATTGGCATCCCTAATCGCTTGAGGCACCTCAAGAAATAAAGGCGCTGCTGAGCCTTCTTCATGATAGAGTCAGTGTTCACAGTCCAGGTTAGATCTTTAGAGATGTGAATTCCCAAGAACCTAAAGCTGGTGATTGTTTCCACTTCCGTTCCATCAATACTGAGTGGGCTGTGAGTGTATGGCCTGTGTCTCCGAAAGTCCACTATTAGCTCTTTCGTTTTCTTTATGTTCAAGTCCAGGTTATTGCTATGACATCACCTAAGCAGCTGTACGACTTCATCCCTGTAAGTGGACTCGTCATCATCACTGATCAGTCCTATTATAGTGGTGTCATCTGCAAACTTAATGATGCGGTTGTTGCTGTGTCTTGCTGTGCAGTCGTGAGTAAATAGGGAGTACAACCTTGGACTCAGACAGCAGCCTTGTGGGGTTCCAGTGCTCAGGGTGAGTGGTGTTGATGTTTTATTGCCTATTCGCACCACCTGTGGTCTCTCGATAAGAAAGTCCAGCAGCCAGTTGCAGACAGAGTTGCACAGACCTAATCCCCTGAGCTTTGTCACCAGTTGACTGGGTATGATGGAATTGAATGCTGAACTGTAGTCCACAAACAGCATTCTCACATACGAGTTCTTAGTGTCCAGGTGTTCCAAGGCTGTATGCAGAGCCAGGGAGACAGCATCATCCACTGATCTGTTGTTCTGGTAGGCGAACTGCAAGGGGTCCAGGGACTCTGTGATGGAGGAGTTGATGTGTGACAACACCAGCTTCTCCAGGCATTTCATCACCACAGATGTTAATGCTACTGGGCGGTAATCATTCAGGCATGTCACTTTTGCCTTTTTGGGGGTTGGAACAATAGTGTTTTTTTTAAAGCAGGTGGGGACCATGGACTAAGATACCGAAGATATTACTAATGGTATTTATAATTAATGACCTTGGACAAGCTGTAAACTCAAAGTATTGCCCTGGTCCACATTCTTTTTTCATTGACCGTCTTTGTAAAAGTAACACCACAGCATTTAGTTGATCCAATCACGCATTTGTTTCCAATCACGCAAGGTACAGTAATTTTTGAGAATCTCCAATTCCCCATGCCTTTCACATGCTCATAAAATATATTGATTTAGGAACATTAACATATTCCTGTATGTAACGTGTACTGTATACACTATGTATATGTATATTTAATGTCTTTACTGTGCCTGTTTAAGTATTGAATATTTATATGGAATTTTACCACTGAAGGGAAATCTTAGTAGCTGAGCATAAAAAGAATAGGAGCATAACGCGTGTGAAGGCCATAAATGATATTAATTTTGGAACATAAACATACAGTATTACAGTATGTAAACTATATATGGCTGGTCTCGGTACTTTAAAGAAAAAATACACACCAGTATTCCATTTCTCCCTAAACATTTTAAGCATCGAAGTCTTTAACAAATACGCTCGATACCGGAGTCAACAAGCATACTTTTAGAATTTGATTAATAGGGAATACAATGTGGAATCGCGTATCTAAAGAAATTAATAACGATATAATTATATTCATGTACTACAACACAAGAATAGTATATGCTGTTTCACCACTCCTTGTGTGACTGTGCTGGTAGCCTGTTGGTCTAGGTGCTGGGTTAATAACTCACTGATTGGCTGTTCAAATCCAGCCAGTGCCATGACTTTATTTTTTAACAAACATTTTCATTTCTTTGAAAAAATAGAATAGTAATATTATGGACAATTAATTGACAATAAATATAGAAAAGCACATATTAAAATTGGGAAATTTGGTTTCAAAAGTCCTCATATCAACGATGCCTATACTTTTTTCCTCTACAGTATGCTAATCTATTGTAGTGCATTCGCCCCCCTCTTAGGCTGCGCAAACAATCTTTTAGATTTTTATAGAGAAATGGAGGCTGTACAGTATGCATTACAATATAAATATTTACTGTCAAACTTTAAATCAACAATTGATTTAAAGACGATCTGTCAAAGCGCAATGAAACCTATTACTCGATTCTTATGGACGCCCGGTCCCGCCAGGGATTTAAAAAAAACATGGAATTGCGTATCTAAAGAAATAACAGTATACAGTAACTATGTTCATGCACAAACAGTAGCATGTTAAGTTATTAATTTGGGTGTCTCCTCTTGCCAGAAAGCGCTAAATTGCATTTTGAGTGCAGTTTTGGACTTTTTTAAATTACAACCCATAAATAAGCTGATACTGTTTAGACTTTTAATTATTTTAAATTATTACAGCAGCACAATGTGCTTTTTCATGAAACCTCCTCGAGTAACGAAATGTCTTGCGTTGTACAGCTTTTCAGCTAAATACTGTATATTTATCACTTACGCCTGACATAAGAGTTGCCCGATAAAAACCGGTTGAACAGCTCTGTTGGAGGTTTTGTGAAAAAGGAGGTTTCTCTCTAGGAGGTTTCGTGAAAAAGCTACAGGCGTGCCAATCGTAATCGTTTTTATTTTTAATCGTTCTATGCAGATGGCTGGTGGCATGTTCCATAAGAGTATGGTAATTAAAAACCATTAATACTTTCGTTGGAGTTTAAATAAAGTTGATGTTTTCTCTAGGGGCTGCTCGCCTGCGTCTGAATAGCGACTACTAAGCTGTGAAAACATGTGTCTGTCTTTCCGTGAGGGGAAGGGAATCTGATCTGATCTGCAAGGCCCTTTGGCTACAAAACTAAAAAGAAGATACACTCTCGCCCTCTCTCTCTCGGGGGGCTGGTCATGTGTCTCTGTCTGGTCGGGGCGCGGGAGAGCCAGTTGGCAGGTGGTGACGGAGAAATAAATAAAGGCAGCTTTTGACTCCGCAAGTCTGAGTTTTTGTGTCCTTCATCATTACACTATCATTCTGTCCATCGAAAACCTGTTTATATTTGACCTTTCAGAACACCGACTGTATCTGTTTTCTTCCTAGCACAATTTATGAGCACTCTGTGATTAAATTAATTCTCATTACATTATCATTCTTACTGTGCATAACAAGGAAGATAAATAAACATAAGGTTGTTTAATGACGAACTATTGTTTATCTCATGGCTAAATAGTCAAGTCTAGCCAAAAAGAGAAAACATCGACTTTATTTAAACTCCAGCGAATGTATTAATGGTTTTTAATTACCATACTTTTATGGTACATGACTTTGCTAAAATGTATTTAAAAATAAAAACGATTACAAATGCCAGCGGAGAGAGAGAGAGCGTATTCGCAGAAAAGGTTAAAACTACCACTTTTTATACACACGTTATTTCACGTTAGTTACTGTAATACTGTATGTTTATGTTCCAAAATTAATATCGTTTATGGCCTTCACACGCGTTATGCTCCTATTCTTTTTATGCTCAGCTACTAAGATTTCCCTTCAGTGGTAAAATTCCATATAAATATTCAATACTTAAACGGGCACAGTAAAGACATTTAAATCTTTCTACGACCGACCAACGCACCACGAGGGCCCTTGTCGGTCAACCAACCTCTGACATCAAGGACTGCAATCCAGATGTTCCCAAGAATCTCACAGACAGATAGGCGCCAGGAATGACCATTGATCATGATAGCCAGGCATGGTTGGGCACATCCCCATTTGGGAGCTGCTCCTTATCGGAGAGAAAACACCTTAAATCAGAACTGCATGAATAGCTTCTCTGGCTGCATCACAGAGATGAAAATGAGAGAGAATGGGCCTCATTTAGGAAAGCAGAGCAACACTTCTTTCTGTCTTTATTAATAGGCGTTGCCGCTACAGGAGTATACATATATATCACTTTGTTGAAGCTGGAGATACAGGACAACTGCCAACACTACACTGATTACACTTTTCCTGCTCCTTTGACATGATCACAAATTTCAGAAATTACCTGTAGGTCTTACTGGAGATCCGCAGTCAAAACACAAGCTCTAGTAAAATACGATAAGTGTTGCAGCAGGCACACATGTGTGTCAATGGGGATAGCGCACCATCTTAGAGACCTGTAAGCAGTACTATGCTCATTGCATGGACCTTTAAGCACTAAATATACTGGAGGTAAGGTTTAGAAGCAATTCTGTGGTGCAACATGCCCGACTTACAACCCGGTCTTTGATATGCTGAGCTCTGAAGGCCTTCAGTGCACACCATACCAACATCCCATTGCTTCAGAGCTTGCATTAATGTCACTCCTGCTGCAATGCTTTGCTACAAATCTGTATATGGTTTTTGAAAGAGAAAGTGCAGTGGGTCTACCCTTGTGATCCTGTGGGTTGCTGTACTTCACAACACTATCTCTGGCCCATCTGGAACTAAATCCTGATCCTGATTATTGCCTTGGGCATGTACCAATAAATCACAGGAGCATATATATACAGTATATATGTATGTTACTGTGTTGAAGCTGGAGACACAGAATCACTGCAAACACTTCACTGAATACACTCTTCCTGCTCCTTTGACATGATCCAGAATTTGACATTTCTTAAAAGACCTGTCAGCCTGACTGCAGGTCCGCAGCAAAAATGTAAACTCTAGAAAAATATGATAATTTTGGGCAGCAAGCACAGGTTTCTCTCAGTGGGGACAGTGCTCCGTCTCTGAGACCTGTAAGCAGTACTATGCTGCTAAAGACCTGTATATGTTGGTTTTTGAAGGAGATGCAGTGCAGTGGGTCTATGCTTGCTTAGATTCCACAAGACACATTTATCCGTCTTTAGAACTGCCTCTCTGTCCCCAAGTCAGAGAACAGCAGGTGTCTGTCTCAGGATATACCCAGTCCCTCACAGACAGAGGAGATGGAGGCTGTAACATCCTGAAGTAAAAGTAAAGATGGGGTTAAAATTAAGTCCTTTCTGCTTGAAGATTAGACTTCTAAGCAACAGGAGTTTATGGCAGGAAAGGGAGAACTGATAAGGATTCCAGATGTGAGCTAGGAGAGCTAGGGAACCCCCTGGGGACTTAGTCCTTGACCATTTGGCCAAAAAGCTGTAAACTGGCCAAACACGTGACCTCCCCCCTTTACCATAATAGCAGTGATGTCAGAAGCGGAAAGGAAAGAATATATAAACCTAAAGTTTGTACCAGCACTTTGAACAATATTTTGGTTTTGTTGTTTCTTGCGGGAAACAAGACTACGGCTTTATTGTTCCTTGCATGCAATAAACACATCTGTTTAACTTCATCTCGGGATCCAGGACCTTATTCTTTCTGTTACAACAATTTTGGCGTAGTCGGCGGATGCTCCAGAAAGCGCAGAACTTCCCATTAGCAGGAGTGCACATTACTAAGAGGTAAGGACTCCTCTTTTTAAAAAAAGTCCAGACTCTCTTGTCTGACCGATGGGGAAGTCTCTGCTTCCTGCAAGAATCGCCCGAGATGATGGAGTAAACGTGAGTTCCTGAATTCCTCTGGCCTGGGGAAGACACCGGTGTATGTAATGGGTGGTTGGCTGTAAGTCCAGAATTTGGTCTGGCAGGCGGTGATCCGTGGTATTGTGTACAGGCATTCGAAACTAGTGTTGGGTGTATGCCTTAATTGCATGTGTGAAACTAGTGTTGCGTGCATGCCTTAATTGCACGTGGAGTTTTTGAACGGGTTTGGACCTTTACCGTGAGGCTCAGGACAGGTGTGGGCCTTAATTGTGCCCAGGGTTCTGAAGCTTGAGTGGTGCTTTGAATGCACGTATAATCCAGGATTGGGTCCTGAGAGTAACTACGCCTTGATCATGCATGGATAGGCATGGCATGATTTTGTTTTGTTTTAAAGGGAACAGGAAAGACGTAGATGATACATGTATGTTTTTCATGTTTTCCTCCGTTTAAAGGGAGCAGCAGAGACGTAGATATAGATGTATGTTTCTGGTGTATTTCTTGTTTGTGAACATATACACATGCACGACACTTACATAAACACACCTCATAATAAAAGAGCAAAGCACTAAGTAGCAGGATTTAAAGGACGTTGAGATCCGAGAATAGCCATGATTGAGCTCAGTGCTAAAGTCCACCCTGGGGCAAAAACAGAGATGCTGGCATTCTGGGAATGGTGAATTACTGATCAAGGAAGGGAGTTCTCAAGGTCTCGTTCCTTGCCTGTGAACAGTGCTGTGTAAGTCCTCTCTAAAGACTCTGAGAGGCATTTAGATCTGGCGGTAACAGACGCCCATAGTTGAATAAGTGCAGGAATGCACAGGTTTTTCAAGTAAAAGCATCCCCCTACTGTATGAGCTGTTACCTCACACACGACAAAGTAACTCTTCAAGAGACCGAACATGTGTGCTAACTGATGGTCTGAGAAAGTAGTGTAAGGGTCTGTTTATATATCGGAAAAGTGTAAGTTGACGGAAAAGAAGGAAAAATATGGGAAAAGCTGAGTTTGTCAGAGGGAGTTTGGGGCGAAGACACCTGTAAAGAAAGCATATGAGTATTGGCAAAAGCACAAGGATGGAGCTGCCACCCTGCTGCGCGGCCGGCACCAGTGGTGGCAGATACATGAGAAAAAAAGAAAGAAATTGGAATGCGATTACTAAAAAGTGTGTTTACGGGAGAAAAAAAAACGAAAGAAATAAATGAAAGAAAATATATTTTTACTCGCTACGAAAGAGTATGAACAAAAGCGAAAAGAGGCAGTGCAGGTGTATCAGAAACTAAAGAAAGAATTAGTTCCTGGTCGCACTGCACTAGTTAATGTGTTACAACTGTCAATTAAATTATATCCTGCTCTCCCATAGGGGAACAGTCAGGCAGGAAATGAAAATAACTGGGATCAATTCCCACAGTGGCCATATGGAGATGGGGGATCTGATTGGGTTGACACTTGATGCGAGTGGGATAAAGACGGATCAGGGACTCCCCTAATAAGGGAGGGCGCCCGCAGATCTGTACTCTCACCCGAAGTGGGAAAGGACTTGATGTAGCAGGGGCTGGCGCTGTTGATGACAGCGTTACTCTTACTCTGTCGCGCACCCCGTCGAGGGGGCCCGCACTCGCACCTACCTTCCCTGATTCCCCCATACGATCAAATCCAAAACTGGAAGATATTGACCGGAGGGCTAAAGAAGTACCGCATCCGAAATTAGGAATGCAGCGAACCTGGAGTGCGCTTCAGGAATTAAAAAAATACATGTAGAAGTGAAACCAAATACAGTGCATTATAGTACGAAGAGAAAAATATATTCTTGATCTGTATGTGTGTTTTATGAATTTGTGTGTGTGTGTGTGTGTAAGTGTAAGTGTGTAAAAGACCACAGTGCGTAACTGAGTTTTGGTATACTAAATGACAGTGCGAGTGTGTTTGGCCAGCTGGACTGGCTAGAGATGTAACTAGAGAGACTTGACGAAAATCAACTTAAAAAAGAGATTGGAAAATATGAGAGCGTCTGAAACATACAAGTACAGTACAGGTGGACTTAAAAAGGAGTTAAGATAAACAGTTTTTGTATTTATATACAATTATGTAATAGGTGAACCAAAAGTTGAATTTATTTTAATGGCTTTAAACCTGATACTGCAGAAGGCGCAAGCAGGATGAAGAAAGCAGGGACATGCCCTGTGGTTCAACTGACAGGAAACAACAGTGAAAAATATATCACCCAGCTAAGAGCTCTGTCTGGGGAGAATAAACAGTCTTGTGAGAGATCTGTTTACCTAAAGATTAGATCCTGTAAATTCCTTATAGACTCCCTAAGTCTGTCCCAGTCCAGTGCATAAAAGGAGTTAAACCTAAAATGTACTATAAATGGGGTGTCGGTTTCTCTGTTATGGGATACTGGAGCACTAGTGTCATGCTTGTCTCATTTCACAGTGTGCTATAGAGTAATGTACAGATGCAGCCATTCAAAGTGCGTGGCACAAACACGTATCGCGGGTAATTGGCTACGTCATCGCGCGTCATACCGAGGTACATGATTGGTTGACCGAGAGGGGCACTTGTTGGTTGGTCGTAGAAAGATTTAAATGTCTTTACTGTGCCTGTTTTAGTATTGAATATTTATATGGAATTTTACCACTGAAGGGAAATCTTAGTGGCTGAGCATTAAAAGAATAGGAGCATAACACGTGTGAAGGCCATAAACGATATTGATTTTGTTACATAAACATACAGTATTACAGTAACTAACATGAAATAACGTGTATAAAAAGTGGTAGTTTTAAGCTTTTCTGTGAATACGCTTGATACTGGAGTCAACAAGCATACTTTTAGAATTTGATTAATAGGAAATATAATATGGAATCGCATATCTAAAGAAATTAATAACGATATAATTATATTCATGTACTGCAACACAAGAATAGTATACGCTGTACAATGTCTGTTGATACTGTTTGTGTAGGGCTGTTTCACCACTCCTCATGTGGCCTTGTGGATGGTCCTGTGGTCTAGGTGCTTGGCTATTAAGCCACAGGTTGGGTGTTCAAATCCAGCCAGCACCATGGCTTTTATTTTAACAAACATTTATTTGAAAAAATAGAATGGCAATATTATGGACAATTAATTGACAATAAATATAGAAAAGCACATATTAAATTTGGGAAATTTGGTTTCTGTCAAAATGCAAGGAAAACTTTAAATTGATTCTTATGGACGCCTGTCCCGCCAGGGATTAAAAGAAAACATGCAATTGCATATCTAAAGAAATAACAGTATAACTATGTCTGTGCACAAACAGTAGCATGTTACATTATTAGTTTGGGTGTCTCCTCTTGCCAGAAAGCTCTAAATCGCATTTTGAGTGCGGTTTTTGACTTTTTTTAAATTACAACCCATAAATACAGCTGATACTGTTTAGACTTTTAATTTTTTTAAACTGTATTACAGCAGCACAATGCACAATGCAATGTAAATCGCTACCTTTGTCTTCTGCGTAATAATGTTCAGAAATAAGAAATTAGATTGCTCATAAATCTAATCACTTATTCTACATAAACACAGCGTAATTGCTCTCTGAAAATGCTCTTTTTCTTGTTCGTTTTGGAGACCTTGATCGAAACTGATTTGAGATGTCAGAACGGATTTATTTTCTGTGTATTTCTGTGTGCGCATTTCCTACATTGCTTCATTTGTCGAGATTTTAACTTTATATTTATGCTCAGGATTTCAACTATAAATCGTACACTAATTACTAGCAGTAAATACTGATGTTTTGCTCCCTCTTACCACAAAAATATATATGTATTGTAGCTGGAATGAACTTTTTTTCGTACGTGTCTCTACCTGCTGCGACTCGAACAGGCAACCAGAGGTGGAGGTGCGTCTTTCCGCCTCCATAACTGAAATACCAAACAGGAGTGGCGCAGCGCGGTTTTCATCACTTTATGCGGGAGTGCTGGCTGTGACGAATTAAACCAATTTCACAGGTATTTTCTGAGTAGAAGGGTCTAACAAAGTCATGTACCATAAAAGTATGGTAGTTAAAAACCATTAATACTTTCGCTTGGGTTTAAATAAAGTCGATGTTTTCTTTTTTGGGTAGACTTGACTATTTAGCCATGAGGTATACAACAGATTGTCATTAAACAACCTTATGTTTATTAATCTTCCTTTTTATGCACAGTGGGAATGGTAATGTAATGGGAATTAATTTAATCACAGAGATCTCTCTAGTCGGGGCGCGGGAGAGCCGGCTGGCAGGTGGTGACGGAGAAGAAAATGAAGGCAGCTTTTAGCTCCGCAAGTCTGAGTTTTTGTGTCCGTCATCGTTACACTAGCATTCTGTCCATCAAAAACCTGTTTATGTGACCTTTCAGAACACCGATCTGTTTTCTTCCTAGCACAATTTATGAGCACTCTGTGATTAAATTAATTCCCATTACATTACCATTAGCACGTAAAAAAAAATTGCGTCGAAAAGCCGGGCGTAACAATTGTTTCCTTTTTCTGATCACTCACTGTTTGGATACTGGTCTCACCTCCCCTGTTCCTTGTTTTCTTGTTATTTGCTGTGTATGCCTGCTGCGATCCACTCCTGCCCTCACACCTAAAGAAGACTATTTTACATTTATTTGTGCGGTCCATAGTGCTATTAACCCTTGCTAATACGTTTGTGGCCTTTTCAAAGCCTGTGCTGTCCTTTGAAAGCGAGATGATCTCTGGTTCTTTGACAAAACAAGGCTCGCCAGATAATGTGAAAAAGACACGACTCGAAACCTGTTTTTATAGCTTTTAAAGTCGTGCAATGTGTAAGCAGGAACACATCATTATATCTTATATATGAAAAATACATAATATAGCTCACAAACAAACGCAAATGTGTTTTTAATAAAATGTTTTTATTCATTCATAATCTCACTCGCATAACTCATATTCCCGAGTGCCCCCCTCCCGGTCTAACGATTTCAGGAAGACTAAGGAAGGACTAAAGAAGTTGTCATCTGTTGTTGAAGCTCTGTGAGCTCGGTGACTTTGAGACCACTTGTTATCCCAAGTTATTCGAATCACCACAATTCAAATAGGGAAAAAAGTGCTGACTGACAAGATTTAAGATGTGGCTGTCAATGTTAGATTAAAAAAAAACACATTGCCCGACGTTAGTTACATTGCTTGAAAAATAATTTTATTTCGAGAGTGGATAAGTAATTCAAGTGTTTTTTTTAACTTCCTGAAAAACAAGTAATAATTTAACAATATGTGCAAATGTTTTATGATATGTCGCTGTTGTGAATGTCTGTGGAGTGTATCTTATTTGCCTGTCCTGACTGGTGGAGCTCATCCAGCTGTGTCTGGATATCTTGGTCAAATATTCGGCTAGTGTTTATTGTCTGTTTAGGGTTCTGTAGCATTCCACACGGCTGGACAGCTTGTTCCCCCCTCCCGCCCCTCTCTGTGTACAGTCGAGCCTCCTGTCCAGCTCTACTGTACACAGAGAGGGGCGGGAGGGGGGAACAAGCTGCCCAGCCGTGTTGTTGAAGCTGATACTCTGGATTCTCTCCAGACACAGCTGTATGGGGTCCACCATCCAGGACAGGGGGCTCTACTGTACACAGAGAGGGGCGGGACAAGCCGATACATACTCTTAGAGTTTGATTAATAGGGAATATAATATAAAAATATAGTACTAAAAATAAGATACACTCTACAGACATTCACAACAGTGACTGTCAGAAGATAGGACACAGTGACTCAGACACCCGTTGAATGAAAAGGGGCACTTTAATGTTCTGTACGGCTAATATTAAAGCCAATACTTTAAAATTATTTTCTGTATGTTTATCAATAGTGATTACTGGCCTAATTCGGCCCTGCACCGGTTGTTAGGTGTTTTTTTCTGCACACGGAGGATGTTTCTACAGATCTCCATGTGCAGAGTTTCTGTGGGGTGTTTGTCCCATTGAGTGTACTCCTGGTCTGTGAGGGGACCCCACACTTCACTGCCGTATAGGGCAATGGGTTGGACTACACTTTTAAATATTTGGAGCCAGATTCTTGTTGGTGGATTGATGTTGAAGAGCCTCTGGTCTTGTCCAGATTGACTGTCAGCGCCCAGGTCTGACAGTGCTGCTCCAGCAGTGCCAGGTTCTGCCGCAGCACCTGTTCTTAGGGCGACAGCAGGACCAGGTCATCTGCATAGAGCAGGAACTTGATTTCTGTGTCGTGTAGTGTGAGACCAGGAGCCGCAGACTGTTCCAACATTCCTGCTAATTCGTTGATATAGATATTAAACTGTGTTGGGCTCAGGCTGCAGGCCTGCAGGCCTGGGCTCAGGCTGCAGCCCTGTCTCACCCCACGGCCCCACGGCCAGTGGTGGTGATGTAATTAATAAATCTTTAATAACCAGCGAAATCCAAGAAACACTCAATGTCCTCTTTGAACTTTGGAACGGCTCGGTCTCACCGGCGCAGGCTGGACCAGGGGTGGCGGGCTGGACCCCGCTGGTCTGGCGTCTCCTTCCTGCCACACGGCCTGAGGCGACCCACTGGAGGTGCTGAGGGGTCGTCCCGGCCCCTGGCGGCTGCTGCTTGCCCCCAAAAGGTGCATTAGGGGGTCACTCGGCTGCTGGGGGAACCGGCGCTTCTCTGAGTCTGACATCATCGGCTGTTCACTGTCCATCCTCCCGCTTCTGACACCAATGTAATGAATTTGGGTTAGTTGAGGACGAACACAGAGACTCAAACTTGTGGAGTTAAAAACTGCGCTTTATTTCTTCTCCGTCACCACCCGCCAGCAGTACTCCCGTGCCCAGACAAGAGACAGACATAAGACAAGCCTGCCAAGAGCGCAGGCCCGAGAGAGAGAGAGAGAGACCAAGGGGTGTGGAACCAGGGAACTATTTACATGGAAAACGGCGATCTCCCCAGACTGTACGCCCGTTTCACTGTTACCTGGATACCTCTTGGGGGATATTCTCTATATCCTCTTTGGGGGAATATCCTTTTGGGGTATATTCTAACAACAAGTAATTATAAGACGATCTGTCAAAGTGCAATGAAATACAATATGCTGGACAGTATGCTTCTCAAAGTGCTTTACGGGATAAGAACAATAACAAAAACAATTTTACAAGTCCTGGGAGGAAAAATATGATCAATATTAATAACAATAATAATAATAATAAACTTTACAAAGCGCTTTACAGGATAACAACCGATGAAACAACAGTGGCTGGGGGTTGAAAATACCTGTGAAACCAGTTTGTTCACAAACAATGTACTATAGACTCAGTAGCAATAGCAATTAGCAATATTATGGACACACAATTGACTTTAAAAAAAAAAAACTTTTTTTTGACAGCTGGTTTTTGTTGACAGCTTGACACAAGTTTATCAGTGAAAAGACCACGGGCATTCTTCCTCACCCCTACATTCTCAGAGTAGAATAGAATTTATTATTAGCACAATTTCTTACAGTGCTAAATTTAATATTATTGATTACTAATAGTTTATGCTAACACCTAGCTTTCTTAACGCGAGAAGTACTACCGTAAGTACTTACTGTACTGTACTGTACTGTACTGTGTAGAAGTACTTACTGTACTGTACTTAAGTACTACTACTGTAAGCAAAAAAAAGGGGTTTTGGAGGGGGGGGGGGTGTCTTTCGCTGGAAGACTCGCCCCCTTCTACTTTGAAAATACCTGTGAAACCGGTTTAATTTGTCACAGCCAGCACTCCCGCAGAGAGTGATGAAAACCGTGCAGCACCAGGCGAATGCACATTAATATGTTGGGCTTTTGGGCTCAGGTGGATTTGCGCCCTACAGTTCAACCTGCGGTACCGCTGTGTACTGTACATACAGTACGAACATGCGTTATTTTGAAATATAAAAAATGTCAATATACTGTAGTGTCCATAATATTTGCTATTTTAGTTTTTCAAAGAAGTGTTTCTGTTAAAAGAAAACTCATAGCAATTGCTGGATTTGAACACCTGACCTCATGCTTATACAGTATTGTAAAGCAGTTGCTTAAGCCGTGACGCCACCAAGGCAAGTCATATAACACCCACTGAAACAGCAATACGAATATTACAGTAATATGGTCGGAAAGTCAACCACATGTAAGACTTTGGTGCTTAAAACGTTTAGGGAGAAATTGAGTATTGGTGTGTATTTTTTCTTTAAAATACCAATAACAGCAACATACAGTTTACATAATATGTTTATGTTCCTAAATTAATATCGTTTATGACCTTTATGACCTTCGTTATGCTCCTCTGCGTTTTATGCTTAGCTACTAAAATTTCCCTTTAGTGGTAAAATTCCATATAAATATTTAATACTAAGTGGATTAAAATGTGCACAGTAAAGAGATTAAATGATTAAATCTTTTCACTAACGACCAATACACCACATTATCTTCCGTGTCGCATTAACATTGGAATGTTTTTTTTACAAGTGTCAAAAGAAGCGATACACAACCTGTCTCCTCTATAACTCTTCAGTTTACAGAGAAATTCTGCCAGAGCCTCACAACATTGTCCAATAATACTCTTCTTGCGTCTAATTTTTAGTTAAACAGGATTTGAGCTACAGACCAAAAAACAGAATCCACCTGCGATTTGGGTGTTAACAAAACGTGTTTACAAAGAACGTGAAATACAGTAATACTACCAGCTATATAGATACATAGATTTAGATATTTAGATCCTTAAATTAATATCATTATTAATTTCTTTAGATACGTGATTACATATTGTAACGCAACGGGGGCTCAGGCGGGCGCCCTTGCCGCATCTGGTCGGCCCAAAGTATAGGTGGCTCGAACCCGGGACTTCCGCGTCTCTCTGCAACGACCCAACCCCGTGAGCTAAAGAGAGATCTCTTTCCAGCCCAGTAGCTGTAGTCCTGCTATCATAGGGAAGGGCGGTGACGTCACCTGCTCTGGTACGCCGGCTCTTACACAGTACCTGACGGCCGTAAGCGTTACACTCTCCCCCGCTTAAATCGCCGTCCCCGGCGAAGGGCTATCCCACCCCGCTTCTGACACCAATGTAACGCAACGGGGGCTCAGGCGGGCGCCCTTGCCGCATCAGGTCGGCCCCACACCGTCCGGGGCTCGAACCCGGGACTTCCGCGTCTCTCTGCAGCGACCTAGCCCCGTGAGCTAAAGAGAGATCTCTTTCCAGCCCAGTAGCTGTAGTCCTGCTATCATAGGGAAGGGCGGTGACGTCACCTGCTCTGGTACGCCGGCTCTTACACAGTACCTGACGGCCGTAAGCGTTACACTCTCCCCCGCTTAAATCGCCGTCCCCGGCGAAGGGCTATCCCACCCCGCTTCTGTCACCAATGTAACGCAACGGGGGCTCAGGCGGGCGCCCTTGCCGCATCTGGTCGGCCCAAAGTATAGGTGGCTCGAACCCGGGACTTCCGCGTCTCTCTGCAGCGACCCAACCCCGTGAGCTAAAGAGAGATCTCTTTCCAGCCCAGTAGCTGTAGTCCTGCTATCATAGGGAAGGGCGGTGACGTCACCTGCTCTGGTACGCCGGCTCTTACACAGTACCTGACGGCCGTAAGCGTTACAATATTATATTCTCGATTATAAAACAGATAATTCCGGTCCTGGAATCTGACTGGCTGACACCCTTCTGAAGCGGTACCATAATTTCTGGTATACGGGCACCCCAGAAATTTGACTTTTTACTGTGTGATAAATTTTAAAGACTTCTACGCTACTTCTTAGCGTAGATAAAAAAAATTTGGATTCTCATGTATCTGATACAAGTATCTTTTAATACAGTCTTTGTTGTGCTCTTGAGGATCCTTGTGATATTTTGAGCTCTGGGTGAATGATAAGTGTCGCAGTTTAAATAATTTTTGTTGTTAGAAATTATGAAACGCTCTGTTAAAAGCAAGGGAGTTTTTATGTCCGTTATAGTAAAAGAAAATGCCTGACAAAGTAGGGATTGGACAGTTTCCAAGTGCTTGTACAAATGTGCTAAAGAAATGAACAAAAAAAGTCATTTATTCCTTTATCATATTGGCTAGCTAATGTCCTGTCCTCGTTAGTTAGATCAACGAAATGCTGTGGTGTTTGTCAATGAAAAAACTAAAGTCTTTTCGTTTAAAATGATGGTTAGAAAGGATGTGGACCAGCGTAATACTTTGAGTTTACAGCTTGTCCAAAGTCATTCATTATTAATACTATTAGTAATATCTTCGGTAAAGGCTTTGATGCATAAAATATTTCTGCATCATTAAAATATTTATGATAAAGGTAGGTTGTGTACTTTTGCCCAACTCAGCAATCTTGCTTTCATAAAATATACCAACTTTTTAATGACTGATGATTAACATGCTGTAATACACAGTTTAAATTTAAAAGCTCAAATGCTGTACATGAGAGGTTAAGCTTTATTGGCTTCTTCTGGCGGTTTTACAAGGTGATTCCGGATACTTTCCGGTATGACGTCAAATGAAGCGTTACACCGCGTGATACTGCGTTTTGATGCAACACGCCCACCTCGGTGTACCGCGATATACCCCACGTCTTTTGAATGGCTGCATCTGTATATGGGGAGACGGCAGGAGGCCACAGGAGTATTGGGGCAGCAAGTTTTACTTGCAGAGTACCAGATTTTAACATTGATTTTAACATTCACGTGCACTTATCACGTGAATGTGGGTGGTTTTATCACAGATCTATTGGGTTAGGATGTTATGCAGCATTACGAGGAATGACTACCCAGAACAGGGTATCATGTGGCTTCAACTGACTGTGATCACTCAGTATGTTGATGGTATTCTGAGTGCTTCCCCTAATGAGGAAACCCACAAGTCTGGGTTGCTTCAGGGTTTAGAGTGTCTAATATTAAGCAGTTATGATAAGGCCCTTTTGTGTCTAGCATTGTGTAATTTTAACAGGGCTTTGGTGCAATGTTTTTACGGGGTGAGCACAACTCTTAATAGGTCTGCTTAAGGGGGGAGCAGTCCAAGGACAAGATTCCCTTGGGTCCAGCAGCAAAAGCCGCCTGTAATAATTTGAAACAAGCTCTCTTACAGGTGCTGAGACTGGGGTTTCCTCAGATGGATCAACCATTCCTTTGTATGTAAGTGTGGAAAATGGGTTCCGGGCAGTTGTGCTGACGCAGAAGCATGGAGGTAGGCACCATCTGGTGGGATACTATTTTACCATTAGATGCTGTAGCCAAAAGGTGGGGGACCGTGAAAATTTAAGAAAATGTAATACTGTTTACTGATGGGTCCCTTCTGATGCATGAGGGAGAACAGAGAACAGGCTGAGCTGTTACAACAGAATTCGAGGTGCTACCGATCGGAAAAATGCCCCTCCACTGCCTCAGCGCAGCAAGCCAGTTTAGAGCCCTGATGGAAGATTGTAAAAAGAAAGATGTTAAAGGGTTATTGTATATGTATATAATGTAAGTATTTGTTGCATGTAGGCCACAATTCTGGATGGCTATGGAGAAATAGGATTCTCTCACAACAGCAGGGACTCCAGTTAAGAATACTGGGCTTGTCTCTGAACTGATTTGTAGTTTTGAAGCTGCCGACTGAAGTAGCTGCAGTAAGGTGTATATAACACAATAAACAAAGAATTCCAGTAACTCAAGGTGACAACCGTGCAGATGCAGATGCCAGGAGAGCGGCACTGGGAGAGCAGGAGTCTGAGACTCCTGTGAAACCTCTACTGGGGAAAATGGAGAATTCAGGTTGAGGCCTCTAATAGATGTGGTTAGAAAAAATGTGAAAAGAATGTGGGGTTGTATGATGATGGGGTGTCTGGCCGTCAGCACACCAGATGCCCTGCATGCTCTCACAGCCCAATGACATTTTGTAGCCAGAAATTCATGCTGGCGGATACCCAGGTGTATGACAAAGATGATCCCATGGTGTGGACTGCCCTGCCCCTTGGATACTGATCTAGGGGCATACTACATTGGGAAGGTGTGCCAGGTTGTAATCGCCTCACTAGGGTTGAGGTGGAAGTTACATTGCCCCTATCACCCACAGTCTGAAAAACCAACTAAGGAAATATCAACCGAAGGAACACCGTGGGCTCTACCTGCAGTCCTGTGCAGTTTGCGGGCTGGAGCAAACTGGGGCTGTGAGACTGAGCCCATTTGAGATCATCACGTGGCTGAGGTCTGCATATGGGTCCTGGGGTAGGACTTTATTTATTTGTAGGATTAGGATTGTTTTATATGTATAATTGTAACTATCACTTGTACAAAAACGCCAATCACATCTTGTTGACACCGTGGAACACACAATGTCATGGCAATGCATGCCTGTTACCTAGAAAGGAAAGATCTGCCCTGACATTGTATGTGTAAAAAATAGTCAGTCCTGACGTATGCCATATTTTATAAGGGGGGAATGAAGTAAAAGTAAAGAAGGGGTTTAAATTAAGTCCTTTCTGCTTGAAGATTAGACTTCTAAGCAACAGGAGTTTATGGCAGGAAAGGGAGAACTGATAAGGATTCCAGATGTGAGCTAGGAGAGCTAGGAAACCCCCTGGGGACTTAATCCCTGACCATTTGGCCAAAAAGCTGTAAACTGGCCAAACACGTGACCTCCCCCCTTTACCATAATAGCAGTGACTCCAGAAGCAGAAAGGAAAGGATATATAAACCTAAAGTTTGTACCAGCACCTTGAACAATATTTCGGTTTTGTTGTTTCTTGCGGGAAACAAGACTCCGGCTTTATTGTTCCTTGCATGCAATAAACTCATCTGTTTAACTTCATCTCGGGATCCAGAACCTTATTCTTTCCGTTACAACAATCCTGACTCTGAATGTCTCTCTGTGGACTTGATTAACTGTCCACCTTACCATGACAATCAGCCCCATCAGTCTGTGCAGGAAGTGAAACTACTGAAACTAACCTCCAACCTGAAATTAGATTCCACAAGACACATTTATCTGTCTTTAGAGCCACAGTGAAAACAAAGCTAAAACAATAATGAGAATATTTTAATGAAGGAACAAGTAATGGGTTTATTCTATGCTGAGAAGAGAAGACAGAAAACACAATGTTTTGGCTGTGAAGCCTTCTTCAGGTGTGAGCAGGTGTGAATATTTTAATAAACCTGTGTGAGCCCAGAGCTGTGATCTACATGACACTTGGAAGAAGGTGCATAGTGACATATTACATATATGGAGAATCTCAGTCATTATATAGATCAGCTGACACACTCTTCTGAAAAAAATAAGAATATCATCTCATACATCATGCTAACAGTGACAGACTGTGCTTCAGTGTGTCTCAGCGCTTTCACTCCACCCACATTATTTCTCTTCTGAAGAAATAAGACGGAATAGGGAAGACGCTGTAAGATGTTGGTGCCACAATCATATTTTCTATAATATACTAGCTGAATACCAAGCTATATAAATAGACTAAACACAAAGAAAAGTCTTTTCTGATAACTATTACATAACGTTAAATGTACAGTACACAAAAATAATTTCATAGACTCACAACAATTTATAAATAACATATGAACAAACATCACATTTCTGACAGAGCGCCACTATGAAGCTGAAATGCAGCACTCATGGTGTGTTCAACCAGCTCTCACATTTTAAATGAGTAATTAACATCTTACACATTAATCTCTAACAAACACATAAAATTACTGTTTTCTTGATATGCAAACTGTAAAATAATTTCATTCTTGCTTAATTCTGAATGTTTAATTTGTTGCCTTGCTAAAATGTAAAATGTTTTTGGTGCAAAAGTGTCTGGATTCTGCGCTTCTTATGCCGCTTCAGGTTTGTTGGAGGTTTTCAACTTTAATGTAGCCACATTTTGTTTCTTTATATTCAGTAATATTTTACAAGAGTTTTTCTTGGTTTTCTCGTTGTATATGAAGTACTCTCAAACTTTTTCTTCCAGCTGAAAGCATGGAGAACCACAAGCATTTCTTTCGTCTCCTCGCCTTTTCTTTTTTCTAATCAAGGTGCTCTATTTTGAATCTTGAATCTAATAAGCACAGTGTATACATCTCATTGTCTATCTGGGTAACAATCAATTAACACACAGTCATCATGACGTGGGGTGTGGAGAAGAATGGCTGGAAAGAACTACAGCTCAACAAGGGAGAAGAGGAGAGAGATTGGCACACGACACTGGAGATTCTCACACAGCAGTAGCCCTGAGGCACCACACAGCCCTGGGATTACTCCCAGTAGCCAGCCTGCTCCTGGCCACACAGAAAATAAATGCACAAATGGCGAACTTCATGTGATGAAATTAATTTCAGTTTGAGTTTTAGTCAAAGTGGTCATTTTGACTCATCCTAATTCGCTCAAATAAAAATGCAAAGCAATTTAGTCTTCATCATGGTCACTGTGGATTATATTCGCTAGCATTTCGTCATCGTTAACTAAAATAAAGAACAGAATATTTTTTTTATAGGTTCAACCAATGGTTTTATTGTAGAAACCATTTGCGTTAAGTTGGGGAGAAAAGTTGTATTCATTGGTTTTTCAAACACTTTGAATCTGGAGATGTCACCTAATCAAAAATGATCCTGTAAAGGGAGAAGTTGTGTGTGATTACCATGGAGAAGTCATAACAAAGACAACAGCACAGTCCTAAAGACATAGGTGGCACAGGAATTACATGAATCTCTGCACCTGTCATCCAGATAAAGACACCTTTGGAAGACAAATAAATTAAAGAGTCAACTTCTCTTAATGCTGGACGAAAACGTATCCGCCACGTTCTAAGAAAAACTTGCCTCAAAAGTCCTGTCTCACTTCATTGTTTTACATCACCAAAACCACAAAACCTTTACAGAAAACCTTTTATCAATCGAAAAGTGTTCAACTAGAGCTTCACAAAACCGTTTTTGAACCAAAAAAAAAATGTACATATAATCATACATGTGCTAGCCCTGGCGTGGACGTAAGTGTCCACGGTGTAAATCAATATCTACCTTTGATTCCTGCGTCATTTTTAATCGTTTTTTACCAACAAAACCACAAAACCACAAAACCATGTTATCAATCGAAAAACGACAACCACAGCTTTATAAAAAATGTTTTTTTAAAAACCAAGACGATCAATCATAAACTCACTTTTTATCTGATGATTCACTTCCAAAATGCATCGATAAGGTCATCAATAAGCCAGCAAAACAAAACCACAAAAGCAAAAACCAGCAAAAAATATATATATATCCCATGTTTTTACCTTATTCTGAAGCACGATATACATCCACGGAGTGTAGACTAACCCTCCTCCAGACCTGGAGGCTACTGATAGGTTATCGACTATGTAGTACATATTTGAAGCAGGAGTGCCAGAAATAAGGCGATCTGATTGGTAAATAAGTGCTGTCATTCATTGTATTTTCAGCCATTTGGAGGCCTTGGGGGGTGAGACTTCCCCTGGAAGCCCCAGGCTGCATGCCACCTGCTTTCTAGCTGTCAATCATTGACTCAGAAGGGGTAATCAATCAGTTTCTTATCAGTGCTCCTTTTTTCACACCAGAAGTCAATTCTGAGGTTTTTTTTCAATGCATAACAGCAGATAAGGCTCTCTAGCAGTGTTTAAAGGTTTTTATAGCAATTGCAATGGTTTTCATTGTTATTACTTTCAATATGATTTATTTATTATATGCGAGACATTTCATTCCAGATCCAGTCTTCACAAAACTTTATGTAGAATTTTTTCTAATTGATCAATTTGTCCCAGATCATTCCCAGGACCCTGACAGGACTAGAATTGAAAATTCTGACCTCTGGAGACCAAAACAACACATATGACATATGTTTGTCTGCTGATGGACACATTAAGAAATATAAGAAATATGACTGTTCACCCTCAAAGCCAAGGGGTTAGCTTCAATTTAAGACCTGAACCAGGCTCCTGCTATGTTCTGCTGCAGAGATATAACAAAATGTTTAAGGGGAGGAAATTCGAGGCAGACATTAATAATAATTATAATAATAATTGCTTACACTTATATAGCGCTTTTCTGGACACTCCACCAAAGCGCATTACAGGTAATGGAGACTCCCCTTCACCACCACCAATGTGCAGCCCCACCTGGATGATGCGACGGCAGCCATAGTGTGCCAGAAGGCTCACCACACATCAGCTATCAGTGGGGAGGAAAGAAGAGTAATGAAGCCAATTCATTGATGGGGATTATTAGGAGGCCATGATTGGTAAGGGCAAATGGGAAATTTGGCCAGGACGCCAGGATTACATCCCTACTCTCTTCAAGAAACACCCTGGGATTTTTAATGACCAAAGAGAGTCAGGACCTTGGTTTTACATTTCATCCAAAGGACAGCCCCTGTTTACAGTATAGTGTCCCTGTCACTATACTGGGACATTAGGACCCACACAGACCACAGGGTGAGCACCCCCTGCTGGCCCCACTAACACCACTTCCAGCAGCAACCTTAGTTTTTCCCAAGAGGTCTCCCATCTAGGTACTGACCAGGCTCACATCTGCTTAACTTCAGTGGGTTGCCAGTTGTGAGTTGCAGGGTGATGTGGCTGCTGGCCTGAAGGGTCTTCGCCACTAACAGGTTAATACCACAGATGGTACACATGGGCCAGCTGATATACAGGACACCTGGAAGAACACATGAAATACATGAGAAGAACACATGAAATACATGAGAATCTCAGTCATGGGTCATTGCTGAGGAAAACTGGACCTGCTCTCCAGCAAGACACATGAGAGATTTCTGTGGGGATTTGGGCTTTATTGAAGGTAAAGACCTTAAAGAGCTTTGTTGATAACAAATAACCAACAGCTTGCTTTATTCCTTAGGAAAAAAAATAGATTTAAACTGAATTTTTAAATATTTTCTCATGTAATTTTATGTAAAGTCTGTGTTGTTGCTTGTACCGTGTTGCTTTACAGTTTCTCAAGTTCAACACTTATATTACCATAACAACTATTTGCATCGAGTCTGGTTTGGTCAGCTCATGCAAGCAAAAGACATCAGTACAATATACTACAGAACAAACATAAAACCAATAATAACATTCCCACATCACATACTATCCTTACATACTCCAGTTATCATGTATTCATTTCACCTACATTATACAGTATAACTGTGTTCACACATCTCACAGCCTCTGGGCAGGTGCTGATACAGAAGCTGTACTCCTTATTTTAACAGACCTAAGCACTACCAGAGAGGAGGAAGGTAAACAGAGGCTGGGCAGGGTGGAAGCAGCCCGTGAGCATCTTTAGAGCTTTGTGTTTCAGTCTAGAGATGTAGAATGAATCCACAAAGGGAAGGTGAGTTTTAGAGGTGAAATACACTGCTCTCTCTAGCTGTTCCATGTCCTGGGCAGAAGTGTTGCCATCTCACACAGTGATGGGAAACAGCACAACACCCTCTATGACAGATCTGTCATTGAGAAAAATATAGAAAATACAGAAAAATATAAATGGCTGCCAGATAATCTGAAGTTCAGTGGTTTATAATTAAGATCTCTGATTGCGACAATCCTGGTTACTGGGACAGTACTAAGAAGTCTGACTTCAGATTTCAGATTGAAAAAACCCATGCAGAAATCCCAGCCGGGGCAATTTCCTAGTTTAAAAAGGAAGGGTCCCAGTCTTATCCAGTTTAGCTTTAAACTACTCTAGATAAATTTGAATTGACACTGACTGAGTTGTCAAAAGCTCAGAAACTCAGAAGAAGAGTAAGCTGGAGGAATATAAAAAAAGAGCAATTTGAAATGTTGGGCATAATCAGTGAAAAGAAAATGGAAAATGAACAGAAAAAGAAACTACTCAAAGAAGCGTTAGTGAAAATAGAAAATAGAAGACCCTCTGTCATGGAGGAGGCCAGAAAAGAGATACAGGTAAGCTTGCATGAACAGGAAATCAAACTGCAAAGTTCATACAACAAGACTAATGAATAACTGAACAAAGAGACATGTTTATTGAGGAACTAGACTCTGCCCTGCAAGAAATCAGAGATCTCAAGCAGGGCATGCATGTCTCAGGTAGGGGCCAAGGGTACAAGGGCATTCAGGAAGCCTGGGCTCAGAGAGTCTCCAGGTCAGGATCAGAAAGAGCCCTATAGAGGACACTCAGGTGTATCCATCCTGTCCTTGATACATTTTGTAGGTAAGACAGCGCCTTTAACCTCCACTAATTTAGACGGCAAGCAAAAGACAAAGAAATGTTTGATCTGACAATACCTGGTTGTAATGTCAAGACCTATATTGTGGAGCTAAAGGATATGCTCCAGTTCATGCCTGAAGCTATGGAACCAAAGAAAGTTATTTTAGTGAGAAAAACTGCCAGCAAGGCAGTACATGAGTAGATGGCAAGGCAGGGACCATGGATCTGTAACAGCTTTGATGTCAAGCTATGATATAGGATATTCTAGCCACATTGATCAGATATTGGCTTTTGCTGCTTTCCAGC
Source organism: Atractosteus spatula (assembly GCF_055471065.1). Classification (NCBI taxonomy): domain Eukaryota; kingdom Metazoa; phylum Chordata; class Actinopteri; order Semionotiformes; family Lepisosteidae; genus Atractosteus; species Atractosteus spatula. The sequence goes on along the minus strand of NW_028296635.1, from coordinate 742,934 downwards.
ATACAACTGCATTCATGCTGTCAAGGGATTCCTTAACCAGAAGGTGTAATGAGCAGGCTTGAGCAATGAGAGATAATGGTCATGCATACAGTCCAACCATGTGCTCCAGATGAGCGCTCTGTGCAGGGTCAAGTAGGCCCCGCTACCACACCATCCACCAAGGGTTCACAGGGCAGATTTAAGAACAACTAGAAAAGACAGACACACTGGAAATAGAGAAGCACCCTTTCAAACACCCTATCTGGTCAAGATGCGAATACAGTGGAAGACAGGAACACAGCTTTACAATAATGCTGAGGAGACGGCAGAGGACCTGAAGAAAGAGAATATAACATCGATGAAGTTCTGAGGGGATAAAAATGAACAGATGAATTTCACCCACAGCAGATATAAACCAAGAAACAATCTAGTAAAATGTGATAATTCATGAAACATGCACAGGATACTCAAAGGGTGTCACAGTTCTCTATGTCAGACACCTGTAAGCAATACTTTCATCATGCACTGAGCAACAGGAACTAAGTATACCAGAGGTATGGTTTAAAAGCGATTCTGTGGTGCAACATGCTAGGCTTACAGCTAGGCATTTGATATACTAGGCTCTGAAGGCCTTCAGTAGACATCATACCCTATAGATTCCACAAGCCCCATAATGCAAGCACTTAATCAATGTCACTCCTGCTACAATGTGATTGCTTCATACCTGTATATATTGTTTTTTTAAGAGGAAACAGTGCTGTGTCTCTTTCTTGTGATCCTGTGGGTTGCTGTACTTCACATCACTATCGCTGGCCCATCTGGAGCTAAATCCTGATCCTGATTATTGCCCTGGGCAATACAGAATCACTGCAAATACTTCACTGAATACACTTCTCCTGCTCCTTTGACATGATCCAGAATTTGTCATTTCTTAAAAGACCTGTTGGCAGATCCGCAGGCAAAATGTAAGCTATAGTAAAATACAGAAATTTTTGCAACAAGCACAGGTATGTGTCAAAAAGCATAGTACTCTGTTTTAGAGGCCTGTAAGCAATACTTTGTTCATTGCATTATGCAATGATATTTTTCACATATGTTAATGAAATCAGATCTTAAGTGTTGTTTATAAAACAAAACTAATTAAAATAAATGCTTTTGTTATTATTTATCTAGTATCACAGAAGAGAAAAATCATTGTAGCTCAAGCCCACAAAGTGTTTTAATGCAATACATGAACTCAGGAAGATTATTATGGGAATGCCAGTATTGGTTTCCTCATAAAAATGTATTCCTTTCATTTCATTTGATTTTTTTAAAGAAACTTACATTACTATGATAGTTCCATTGAACTTGAAAAAAAAATCGTGCACTGCTGAATGCAGAATTCAAATCTGTAACATTAAAATCACCTATTAGAGAATTGAAATAAAAACCTGCCTCAAAGTAAGACATTACCAACAATGACCACAAGGTGGAGATATTGTCCTCCCATGTTAAGAATGATGAAGCTTTGTTAATTTGCCTTTCATTTGGTTGAGCATCTGTGTTGGGCTTCCACTTCTAAAGCTCTCCAGATGCTGTTGGTGTATTTGCAGTCCAGCTCATCTTTTGAAAATAGCGGGTCACTTGGCCTTCTGTTTGTAACTGTAGAGCGTAATGGTCTGGAATGAAAACCAGAACAGAAACCCTGAGAATTAATTCCAAATTTGTTTCTCAGTGAAAATAATAGTTTTGTAAACCTATCAATAATGTTCTGCAGTCTCATCTTCCTCTGATCTGATGTCCACCTGTTGTAACAGTGTCAGTCATGACTTCCAGTCAGTCTCAGGCGCTCTTTCTTTCTGGGAAGCTGCCCGTCTAATGACACTGGAAACTCCCATGTCAGCTCCTGGAAGGCTGTGGCATCATCCATCTTCGGATTTCCAGATCCTGCAGCTGCCACAGTTGGTGTTGATCTGATGTAAAAGAGAATATTAGTATATTATTATTATATTAGTATAGTATTATATTAATATTAGTATAGAATATTAATCTCTGTAACACGTTGGCTAAAAAGAACTGAAACTGGTGTTTTCTCTTCCAGTTACACAGCAGATGTACATCCCGCAGTTGCGATTACTCTCTTGATATTTCAAAAGCATGAAGTAATTGTTGTTTTTGACACATGAATATTTTGTCATTTATTCAGAACATGGTGACACTTACTGAGCTCCATCCTCTGCAACACCTTTAATGACTTCAATGGCTGAACAGATGTTGTCATGTGTCAGTATCCTATAGTTTTTCTCTGCAGTACCATCTGAGTGGACCAGATAATCCGCCACGATGCTCTCCTGTGCATCTGTGAGCCTCTTTGTGGCTGTCTCAAATACCCTCCTGGCAGCCTGGCTGGTGATGAGTGAGAGGTGGTATCTACAAAACAAACACATACACACAGTGTATGATTGTTCCCAAGCCACAGACAGTTCGATTAATACATTAAAACAACTTTGTGATTTGGTTTACTTCTCATGCAGTCTCCGCAGGTCATTGGAAGGACTATAAATTGGCTCCTCCACAGAAGAAATGAAAAAAATGTCAGTGTCTTTTCCACAGATGCTCTTAGCAGCAGTACAGCGTAGTTTAGTGAAGTAAAGGTGAAATATCTGAAAAAACAGACAAAATGCAGTTAATGTACTTTTCAACTATTGTTGAATAACGAAGACAGATGTTGACAATGAACTGAAGAGAGAATATCAATGTAACTTTGACTTACATGTTCTTCTTCATTCAGGGCAAAGCATGCCAGCTGCTGTGAGGAGGCTGTGTGCTTTGTCACTGCTATTATCGCCAGTTTTTGGCCTCTTTGTGACACAAACGTCTTTCTCTACATCCATTCCTGGACCTGAAATCACAAGCAATTCAATAAATAATATTTCATTCAAAACTGCCAATGATCATTTTACAGTAGAAACAGCAGCACCTAGTTATGAAGTGCATGGAAAGCGTTGAGTGTTTCAGTCAGTCTGACCCACTTGGATGGATGCTAAGCTTCTGTAGGATGAGGCAGCTGGGATCCCAATGAGGACTCACAAGTAGGGGATGGTGTGGAAGAGAGGTGCAAAAGTTGAATGTGAAGGAGAGAAGGGGCTTACATATTACATGAGGAGGTGTCATCAAGAATCATTAGATTTAGTGCTGCTGAGGCTGTTTGAACTTGATGTTTGCCATTCACTAACTCTTGTTCCGTATGGAGTTACTGAATAGAAGTTGGGGTGGAGATCAAATTCCACTCTCACATGTCTGTTGTCCAGTGCGTTCAATCTCCCTGAGTGAACACAGAGCTGAGAGCATCTTCTCCCTCACCCCTCCCTCCAGTCCAGTCTCCCTGTTAAGGCCCTAAGTAACGGGAGCGCCACCTAAATGACAGTGATGAGCCCTGACCAGCACTGTCATTCTGTCTCTTTATAAACGTCAGATCATTGTGTCATTGTTAGAATTGGACCAAACAACTGAAATATGCAAGACTGTCATTCTTACTGTCATATTCTTTATCACCCCTAGGTGCTGCAGGTGCTTCAGCTGGAGAATGGCCTGCAGGTAATACAGCACAAGAAGCTGCTCAGACATGGTGATGTCTTCAGAGGTGTGCATCTTCTCCTGTTCCTCTCCACGTCTCTCTTTGCAGCCCTCAGCACCTACCAGCAGTCACTGGCGCTCGGCCCAGGATTCTGCAGCTGTCTGTATCTGTGGCAGAAGGAGTAGTACCATCAACGTCAATTCCCGTCATGTACTGGATCCGGAAACCAACTGGAATCAGAGTTCCAAATGGAAAATACCTTTTTCTGATGACGTCCTGTGAGACATCCTTGCTGTTTTTTTGCTGAATGTCCTTTAGGATGCTCTGGAAGATGATGATGACGTTAGCCAGCCTCCTGTGTTAAGTTGGTGGCATTCAGGATGTAGCACAGGAACTGGTTGATGTTTGTGATGTAATTAGCATGGTTTGGTGAGACAGTCCAGTCATCCTCAGTTGGTAAAAAAAATTGCGCGTTTTGGGAATGTCCTTCACAAACATCAAGGATGCTTCAGATGGTTCCATAAAAAACAGGAAACTGGAAATGTTGTCTATAAAAAAAAATGTTTTTAGGGTTTATTTTTAGGGCTGGTACAATCTCAGATAGGTGAATTCTGTGCTAAAATTAGTTAAAATTAAAATATGAGTTAAAATATGTACTTTGTGAGTCTCTGCCCAGTTTTATATACCTACCTCCTGAGAGCAGTTGACCACACCCAGGTCCTGTATAAGGTACTGTTTAAACCCAGCTAGGAGAGGAGCATCCAGAGCTTGTTTTCTGTATAGTCCAGCCCGGGTCACTCTCCTCCGGAGAGCCTGCTGATAACTCTTAACTACTGGGGTCCTGTAGGGATTTACTGAAACAGGACCCAACCCCAAGTCCTTCCAGGGCATCTTATTTTCCTGGGCGACATGCCATCTGGTATGGTTCATCATTAACATTACTCTCCATTTTGAGGTTTCGCCATGGGTACTACCTAGTGGGTTGGAGGGCCCACAGGAGGGGTAAGATAATTTAGACCTCATTTGGCCTCTACATCCTCAGGCAGAGCAATGGAGTTACCAGCGGGACCATGTGGAGGTAGAGGTCACTAAGTCTCCACTCCTTACCCAAGGGAGTTAAGAGAATTTCCACGCTTCATTGAATTTCTTCACTTTAACATTCAGAGCACTGGGCAGAAATCACATCGCGTTGACACCCGCCGTGGGCCTTCATGATGCTTTGTTTTAATTAAACAGTCGAATTCCCGTGGTCTGCACCAGTTCTAAGCCAGCTGCTAGACACTGGCCGAGGCCCCTTGCCGCCCGCCGGCCTTCCCTGGGCAGGAAGAGGTTGACCGACGCGCGCCTCAAGTGGGGAGATCCACGGGAAGGGCCCGACGCGTGTCTAGATTCGCCGCCGTGGATGATGGCTTGCCCCCCCGGCACCCCGGCCTTCCCACGAGAAGGGGAGGGTGGGCTTCGACTGGGGCGCGCGAGAGGGGCCACAGCACACGGTGCCTCGTCCAGCCGAGACGCGCACCCAGTCCGACCGATCCAGCCCTTAGAGCCAATCCTTATCCCAAAGTTATAGGATAACTTGGAGACCTGCTGCATACCACAATCTTAAATCTAAATGCATGTAAAAGCAGAGAATCAGAACTTTTATTTAATGTCTATTATCCCCAGTTTTAAACTCAGCATCATGTCTGCCTCCATAAAAATGTGTGTCCAATATTCTTTAATATTGACAAAATGGTTGGCATATTTTCATTCATATCTCCGAAACGGTGCATATTACAAGGTTTAAACCAAATGCACGTGAAAGTAGAGACTCAGATGTTTCATTTAATGTCTAATATCCCCAGTTTAAAATCTCAGCATTGTGTTTGCCTCCATAAAAATGTATTTCCAATATTTCTGAATATTGACCAAATGGATGTGTTACATTCCAATGTATGGTCCATGTGTGTTTTGTCGCTATGTTCCCCACTTCCTGACCTTGATTGTTCTTCCTCCCCCATTGGCCCATCATTACAACATTGTTTCCGTATTACGTCATCCTCGTTTAGCATCTCGGCCAATCAGAGTGCAGTTTATTCAGTACATAACTTGGAGGTTTTCAGAAGGAAGGGGCCTTTCATTTGACTTCGGTCCCGCTCAGCTTAGCTTCGGTTTCATTTCGCTTTTGGTTTTGCTTTGGCTTCTTATCGTTTCGCGTGTGTGTTTATTTCGTATAGCTTCGGCTTTGTTGGTTTGTGTTTGTCTCCTTGTACTTTCGTTTGTTTGTGTTATCCATTATTTAGCCATTACCTTGCCCAGATGTATTGTATCAACCTCGGTGTTCTTTTGTACCCTGTTACTTGTGTCCACTCTCGTTTTCCCTTTGGTATTCGTAGTTCACTTGTGTATTTGTGTGAATTCTTGTGTATTGGGTTAGTTTAGGTTGTTGGGTACATTCTGCACACATAGTTGATTTTTGTTTTAGAAACACTAGTTTAGGACGGGTGAGTGCCTTTTGTCTTGTATGGTTTTGGGTAGTCAGTGAAGGTTAGCTAGGGCGTTAGAAGACGCCGAAGACAGAGTGTTTTGGGTTTTCTTCTGTAATTAGGTTAGCTTTCCCTCACTTTCTTAGCCAGCTCCATTTTTTCTTTTTTTTTCTTTTTCTTTGGCACCATTCTAGTTTCCTAACCCATTGAATTATTGTATCCTATTACGTACCAGTCACATATTCACCTTAAAATAATCACTTTTTGCACCAACCCTTGTTGTCACGCTTCCTAAGTCCCTAACCAGAACCCACCTGCATCCAAAAACTATTCTAAATGTTACACCCCTTTACCCCTAGACACTTAGGGTCGTAACAGGATGGCTTGTTTTCATTAATATCTCCAAAATGCTGCATGTTACTAGGTTTAAACCAAGTGCACGTGAAAGCAGAGACTCAGAGCTTTCATTCAATGTCTATTATCCCCAGTTTTAAACTCAGCATCATGTCTGCATCCATAAAAATGTGTGTCCAATATTTTTGAATATTGAGAAAATGGATTACATATTTTCAGTAATTTCTCCAAAACTGTGTACATTACAAGCTTAAAACCAAATGCATATGAAAGAAGAGACTCAGAGCTTTCATTTAATGTCTATTATCCCCAGTTTAAAAACTCAGCATCATGTCTGCCTCCATAAAAATGTGTCTCCAATATTTCTGAATATTGACAAAATGGATGTGTTATGTCCCAGAGACCCAAAACTTTCAGTTAATGCAAATGAACCCCACGGTTCAGGTCAGCATAAGTCCTGCCATCCTTAAAATATGTGTCCCCTATTTTTCAATATTGACAAAATGGATAGCATATTTTCATTCATATCTCCGAAACAGTCAGTACTGTGCTGCGTCCGGCTCCAGTTGACCTGCGAGCGGGGCTTTCTTTCCCTTGAGCTTTTTTCTTGCCCTTGGTGCTTTCAGATAGTGGGACCCAGGCCTCCTTGGCCTCGGCTGGCCAGGAAATGCGCCACCCCCCTGACAATTGGTGGGTCTCCTGGTCACCCACTAAGAACGGTTAGCCGTCTGGTCATCCATGGGACGTAGTCTTTTTCGTACACAGCACGGAGACTGCCACCTGGTCACCCCCTGACACTCAGTGGGACTTCTGGTCACCCACTATGAACGGTTAGCTGTATGGTCTCTCATCAGTCTCGGAGGGTCGTCTGGTCTCCCGGGTGACTTTGTGCGATTTTTGCCCTGCCCGGCCAGGCTGCCTGTTTCCTGGCCTCGGGTCACTGGGAGCAAGCGGGGCATCCGGGCCACCACCGGACCTCGCTTGGTCAGAAAGCGCAACAAAAGCTTGGATCGAGGGCTGACTTTCAATAGAAAATAGTGAAGAAAGATGTGAAGACGGGGGTTTGAATTTAATCCTTTCTGTATACAGTTTAGACTTCTAAGTCACAAGCTGGGGTTTATGACAGGAAAGGGGGTTAACTAATAAGGATTGCAGATGCAAGCTAGGAACCCCCCTGGGTGTAATCTTAAACTGACCATTTGGCCAGGACATCGTAAACTGACCAAATACCATGAACCCCCCTCTTTACCATCAGACCGAGTGACGTCAGAAACGGAGAAGAAGACACTATATAACCCAAAAGTTTGTACCAGTACGGGGAACAATACTTCGGTTTTGTTGTTTCTTGCGGGAAACAAGACTTCGGCTTTATTGTTCCTTGCATGCAATAAACTCATCTGTTTTACTTCATCTCGGGATCAAGAACCTTATTCTTTCTGTTACAACAAATTTGGCGTAGTCGGCGGATGCTCCAGAAGGCACAGAACTTCCCATCGGCAGGAGAGTAAGGACTCCTCTTTTATTTAAAAGTCCCGACTCTCTCTGACCGATTGGGAAGTCTCTGCTCCCTGCGAGAATCGCCCGAGATGACGGAGTAAACGTGAGTTCCCGAATTCCTCTGGCCCGGGGAAGACACTGGTGTATGTAATGGGTTGTTTGCTGTAAGCCCAGAATTTGGTCTGGCAGGCGGTCCGCGGTATTGTGTACAGGCGTTCGAAGCTGGTGTATGCCTTAATTGCGCGTGGAGTTTTCGAATGGGTTTTGGACCTTTACCGCGAAGTTCAGGATCGGTGTGGGCCTTAATTGCGCCCGGGGTTCTGGAGCAAGTGGTGCATTAAATGCACATAGTTCAGGACTGGTGTGGGCCTTAATTGCGCCTGGAGTTCTGAAGGTCAGGACTGGTGTGGGCCTTAATTGCGCCCGGAGTTCTGAGGCTCAGGATCGGTGTGGGCCTTAATTGCGCCCGGGGTTCTGGAGCTGAGTGGTGCATTAAATGCACGTATAATCCAGGATTGGTGTGGGCCTTAATTGCGCCCGGGGTCCTGAGATTAGCTACGCCTTGATCGTGCACGGATTGGCGTGGCGTGGTTTTTTGTTTTAAAGGAAACAGAAGTAGGAGGTATATATATGTATATTTTTGGTGTTTTCCTTGTTTGTGAAATACATATACACACGCACGACACTAACATAAACACACCTCATAATAAAAGAGCAAAGCATTAAGTAACAGGATTTAAAGGACGTTGAGACCCGAGAATCGCCCTGATTGAGCTCAGTGTGTAAGTCCAGCCCGGGGCAAAAGCAGCGATGCTGGCGTTCTGGGGATGGTGAATTACTGATCAAGAAAGGGGGTTTTCGAGGTCTCGTTCCTTACTTGTGAACAGTGCGGTGTAAGTCCTCTCTAAAGTCTCTGAGAGGCATTTAGATCTGGAGGTAACAGACGCCCTTAGCTGAATGAGCTGTTACCTCACACACGACAAAAGTAAATCTTAAAGAAACCAAACGTGTGCTAATTGGGTGTTTGAGAAAGTGGTGGAAGTATCTGATTACATATCGGAAAAGTGTAAGTTAACTGAAAGGGAAGAAAAATATAGGAAGAAGCTGAGTCTGTCAGAAGGAGTTTGGGGCGAAGATGCCTGTAAAAATGCGTATGAACATTGGAACAAAAACAAAGATTTAGCTGCAGCCCTGGTGATCGGCCGACACCTGAGGTGGCAGATTAGCATGAAAGAGAAATCAGAATGGGATAAAAAAGAGAAGGAGTTCACAGAAAAAATAAAAGCGTTAAATGAGAGGAAAGATAATGTATTCGCGGCAAAAGAGGAACTAGAAAAAAAGCTAAAAGAGGCAGTACAGGAGAATGAGAAACTAAAGAAGGAATTAGCTCCTGGTCACGCTGCACTGGCAAATGTGCTACAGCCGGCGACTAAGTTATATCCTGCTCTCCCACAGGGGAACAAACAGGCAGGAAACGAAAATAATTGGGATCAATTCCCACAGTGGCCATATGGAGATGGGGGGTCTGATTGGGATAACACTTGGTATGAGTGTGATAAAGACGGATCAGGGTCTCCCCTGTTAGAGGGAGGGCGCCCGCAGATCTGTACTCTCACTCGAAGTGGGAAAGGACTTGATGTAGCACGGGCTGGCGCCGTTGATGACAGCGCCACTCTAACTCCGTCTCGCACCCCGCCGAGGGGGTCCGTTCTCGCACCTACCTTCCCTGAACCCCCAATACGATCAAATCCAAAACCGGAGGATATTGACCGGTGGGCTAGAGAAGTACCGCACCCAAAATTAGGGATGCAGCGAACCTGGAGTGCGCTTCAGGAATTAAAAGATACTTATGGTATCTCCCCCCTGACTGCCGCTATGATCCTCAGAAGGACAGGGGAAAAGCGTGTCGGAGAACTTAAACAATTGTGTGAGGATAACTGCAGGGGAGGGCGATGGGAATGGGTTTGGCGATGGCTTAAACAAAATTATCCACCGAAGACAGATTGGAAAAAGATATCTGCATGTCAGCAAAAAGAAAGCGAGGATGTGGCTGACTTCACTGACCGCTTCGTCACACTCTGGCTGGAATGCTCAGGATTAAGTGACGAAGATGATGTGAATAGCGACACCTCTGCTGTGATTAAACAAATTTATTTGAGCGGTCTTAAGCCTGATATAGCCAAAGCCCTTCAGTTAAAAGAGCCCGAAATAGGGCAAGATACGAACAAACAGTTTGAGGAAATAGTTAAAATGGCACGGCAAATCGAGAGAAATATGTATGTAAAGGTGCGGGCAATACAAACAGGGTGGACACCCCCCATACTGAAGGGTGGAGCTGGCCCTGACACCCGACTAAGTCCAAAAGGCGAAATTACAAATCGGTGCCATTATTGTAAAAATTTCGGACATTGGCAAAAGAATTGCAAAAAGCGATTAGCCAGTGATACCGCGGAAGATACCGCGATCCCCCTTTCAATCCCTCGAATCGAGAGGGGCAAAAAAGCCTGTTGTCACAATTACAGGATTTGAGCGAAGCAGACAAACGCGCTATCAGGGATCTTTTAAACTAGGACTCCCCCTAGTGGCCTCCCTACGCCTATCTCAGGAGCTGAGTGAAAAAGAGCTCAAATTACAATGCACGATTAATGGGATTCAAATGTCACTTTTATGGGACACTGGGGCTCAATTATCTTGTTTATCTGAACAGTCAGCCAAACGGTGTGCTGTCATGTTCACAGGGAGGGAGCTGGAGGCCACTGGTGTAGGGGGCAATCGAATAACACTCAGAGAAACTCAAAAACTCAAGATTAGACTAGGAGATGGGGAGGTAACATTTAACGCTGTCATGTGGGTAGGACCTACCCCAGATCTGTTGGGATGGGATGCTCTGAAATACCTACAAGGGGTTACATTAACCGTACATGAGGAGAGGGTGGAGGTAAACATCTGGTCCCTCCAAAAAGACGAACTAAAAGGGCATTCAATTTGGACTATGGATAAGGACGGATGCGGGCTTCTGGATATGGAACCCGCCACATTTACTGGGAAATCCCCGCCATACACAAAGCCATATAAAATCAACAAAGAGGCGGAGGAAGGGGTTCGACCAGTAATACAAAAACTATTGGCTCAAGGCATTGTACGAAAAACACATAGTACAAGCAACAGTCCAATATGGCCTGTAAAGAAAGCCAGCGGAGCATGGCGATTCACAGTTGATTACTCAAAAGCTAATCAACCCATCAACCGTCTCACCCCCTTGGTAGCAGACCCCTTTGCTATTTTTCAACTACTGTCCCCTGAGCACCAGGTGTTTTCAGTAATTGACATGGCTAATGGGTTCTGGTCTGTTCCTCTACACCCAGAGGTACAAGATTGGTTCGCTTTTGTTGTAGATGGAGAACAATATACTTGGACCAGGTTACCACAGGGGTTTTATAACAGCCCCACCGTGTATCACATGGCACTTCGGAGGCATCTCCGGGAGTTGCCTCAAGTGTCCTCCGTCGTTATCCAATATGTGGATGATATTTTAATCGCGTCTCCTGACGAGGAAACCCACAAGAAGGACCTCCAAATTATTCTCGACCATTTAGTTAAAAAAGGACACAAGGCTAGTTATAGCAAAGCACAGTTATGCCTAGACACCGTAATTTACTTGGGACAGAAGATTAGTCAGGGAAAAAGGGAATTGACAGAAGATCGGGCCCAGGCAATCCGAACACACCCTAGTCCCAACATGGTGAGAGAGCTCCGATCATTTCTGGGTCTGTGCAATTTCAATAGAAATGGCTCTTTCTGAAAGGGCCAAACCACTTACAGACCTATTAAAGGGGGGAGGGAGGTCCCTTGATCCTATTGCTTGGAGTCCTGAAGCTGAACACGCTTTTAATGATTTAAAACAAGCTCTGTTACAGGCTCCTGCATTGGGGTTTCCTCAGACAGATCAACCATTCTACCTCTACGTAAGTGAAAAGAATGGATTTTGGACAGCTGTACTAACACAGGAACATGGGGGTAGGTACCGCCCGGTAGGGTATTACTCTGGATCCTTGGAGGAGGTAGCCAGGGGCTGGGGACCATGTCTACGAGCCGTTCAGGCCGTCTGTCTAGCAGTACAGGCAGTCAATAACATAGTGCTAGATCAACAACTGATTGTTCGATGCCCACATGCGGTACACACCCTCATGTCCCTGAATCGGGTCAGTCAGGTTAATGCAATACGATGGAGCAAGTGGCAGGTCTTGTTAGAGGCTCCAAATATTACCATTGAACGTGAAGGAGCTCTAAATCCAGCCACATTGTTACCTGACCCATCAGAAGCCTATATGTTAGAACACAGCTGTGATGTTTGGGCAATGGGAGAAGATGAGGGCATCAAAATAGCCGAGCAACCACTAAGGAATGAAGACCTCATCCTCTTCACTGATGGAACTTCATTCATAAATTCTAGTGGGGAGAGGAAAGCGGGTTGGGCTGTGACTACAGAACATGATATCCAATGTGTGGGAAGATTTGAGGTACCCACGTCAGCACAGCGAGCTGAACTGAAAGCTTTGGTGGAAGCCTGTAAATTAGCAAAAGGCAAGACCACCACAATATACACAGACTCACATTTGGAGTATGCCATGACTTTGGAAGGTTATGGAGTAATAGGGATCTTTTAACCTCTGCTGGCACTCCGGTAAAGAATGCGGATCTGGTGTCTGAGCTGCTTGCGGCTCTCCAACTCCCAAAGCAGGTAGCTGTAGTCAAATGTACGGGCCACAGCAGAGAGGACACTCCCGAGGCCAGGGGCAATAAGCTGGCAGACTGGACAGCACGTCAAGCTGCCCTGGGGCAATGGGAGGAGTGGTCTATAGAAAAACCTCTTCAGATTATTTCAGTTTGCACAGTGAACATACAGGCACTCCGGACGGAACAGCTCAGCGAGCTCCAGGCCCAGGCCCCAAGGATTGAGAAATGGACCTGGATGGAACGCAATGTGGGGCTGCAGAAGGATGGGACCTGGAGGTCCCACCTGGATGGGACCTTCAAAGTTGCAGGAACACTGTATTTAGGATGTCTTTGCAGATATTCTGTGTCTCTAGCTTCAACACAGTGATATATATATATGCTCACTGATTTTTTGGTACATGCCCAGGGCAATAATCATTATGAGGATTTATTTCCAGAGGTGCTAGAGGTAGTGTTGTGAAATACTTCACTACACTGGATTGCAGGTTTAAACCCCCTGCACTCTTACTCCTTAAAAAACAACAAATGCAGATATGTAGCAATCATATTGTAGCAGACACTCGTTTGCCTTTTTCACAAATGATCATATTTTTCTAGAGATTCTGTTTGGGATACGGATGTGCATTCTGACAGCAATCTCTTTCAAAAAATGATTTTACCTTATCGCGGCTTTGCCCTTCTTGCCTCTTTGGACAAGATCTCCATCTTGTGGTCGTTGTTGGTAATGTCTGGACAATATCTCCATCTTGTGGTCGTTGTTGGTAATGTCTTCTTATGCCCTTTTTTATTTCAATTCTCTATTAGTTGATTCTAGAATCTCTACAATAGAGTTGAAAACATCAGTTTTATAGCAGACAATATGACATTATTTATAGTCCAATTAGGAATTTATTACCCTGTTTTTAACATAATAACAAATTAAAATTGATTTAAACTAAGTTTGGAACACCAGGGAACATAAAAAAAGATTTTTAGGAAAACCATGAGGTTCTCTGTGTCCTATGCCTGTAAGGGGAGGAAGCTAGAATCCTTTGATTTTTCAAAATTTGAAAATAAACATCATATAACAACAGCTTTCATTCCTAGGAGTGAAAAATAACCATTTTTGAAGACATAGTAGTTTCTAAAACACTACAATGAAGTTAAAAACATCAGTTATATTACATTATTTTTAGTGAAATTAGTCATTTATTTCACTATTTTTAAAATAATCTCTAATTAGAAGTGATTAGAATTAAGTTTGGAACAACAAGGAACACAAAAAAAAAGATTTTAAGAAAAAAATTATGTCTTCAGTGCCAGGTGCCTGCAAGGGGAGAAAGCTAGAATCCTACCCAGGCTCCTGGAGCTCTGGCCTGGCTAAAGGAGGCCGAATCCATCCCCTTCAAAGCTCCATGAAAAATGATCATTTAAAATTTGAAAAAAAAAAACATCATATAACAACAGTTTTCACTCCTAGGAGTGATAAAAAAACATTTTTGAAGACATATTAGTTTCTAAGACACTACAATAAAGTTAAAAACCTCCGTTTTATAGTGCATTATTTTTTGTGAAATTAGTCATTTATTGCACTATTTTTAATAAAATCTCTAATTAGAAGTGATTAGAATTAAGTTTGGAACAACAAGGAACACAAAAATAAAGATTTTAAGGAAAAAAAAAATTTCTTCAGTGCCAGGTGCTTGCAAGGGGAGAAAGCTAGAATCCTACCCAGGCTCCTGGAGCTCTGGCCTGGCTAAAGGAGGCCGAATCCATCCCCTTCAAAGCTCCATGAAAAATGATCATTTAAAATTTGAAAAAAAAACATCATATAACAACAGTTGTCATTCCTAGGAGTGAAAAACAACCATTTTTGAAGACATATTAGTTTCTAAAACACTACAATAAAGTTAAAAACCTCCTTTTTATATTACGATATTTTTTGTGAAATTAGTCATTTATTGCACTATTTTTAATAAAATCTCTAATTAGAAGTGATTAGAATTAAGTTTGGAACAACAAGGAACACAAAAAAAAAGATTTTAAGGAAAAAATTTTTTTCTTCAGTGCCAGGTGCCTGCAAGGGGAGAAAGCTAGAATCCTACCCAGGCTCCTGGAGCTCTGGCCTGGCTAAAGGAGGCCGAATCCATCCCCTTCAAAGCTCCATGAAAAATGATCATTTAAAATTTGAAAAAAAAACATCATATAACATCATATAACAACAGTTTTCATTCCTAGGAGTGAAAAACAACCATTTTTGAAGACATATTAGTTTCTAAAACACTTCAATAAAGTTAAAAACCTCCGTTTTATATTACGTTATTTTTTGTGAAATTAGTCATTTATTGCACAATTTTTAATAAAATCTCTAATTAGAAGTGATTAGAATTAAGTTTGGAACAACAAGGAACAGAAAAAAAAGATTTTAAGGAAAAAAAAAATTTCTTCAGTGCCAGGTGCCTGCAAGGGGAGAAAGCTAGAATCCTACCCAGGCTCCTGGAGCTCTGGCCTGGCTAAAGGAGGCCGAATCCATCCCCTTCAAAGCTCCATGAAAAAATGATATTTTTAAATTTGAAAAAAAACATTATAAAACAACATCTCTTGGTCCACAGAGTACAAAAATCCCACTTTGAAGAAAATCCATTGCCTGATCCCCGAATCCTGAAGGTTCTTCGCAAGATATCGGGCTTGCACCCACTTTCTGTAAAATGATGAAAAATGCCAAAAATGAAAAAAAAGTTATCAATTCTAGAGCCTAAAGGGAAAACAAGACAAATGTATATCTCCAAATAATTTTATGTGCTTCAGAAGAGCCCAGGAAAGTTATTTGCATAAATGAAACCACGCCCGTTTGCATGTAAGAA
>NW_028296635.1:427500-500000 GCF_055471065.1 Atractosteus spatula | reverse complement strand
CCCATGCTGATAGTAATCATTACGAGATCCCAAAGTCAGTGATGGGTTATCTAGTTTAAGTGCCATCCAGTCTTTTTTCAGTCCCAGCTTAGGTAGGGCTACATGGGGCGAGAACCTAGCTAGTTGTTAGCGAGGAAAAAGAAGCTAAAGCTGTGATTTTGTTCAGCTGTGAGGTTTACATTTTTCAATTTTTACAATTATTTTTACAGAGTTTAACAATTACATACACTTACATACATTTGTTACCTTTTATTATACCCACGTTTTTTTTCCGCCGATCATTGAAAGGATGTCAAGGGTGTATAGGAGGGCTCTTTGGCTGAAGAGTTTTACCAGGTGTTTCTGTCTTTTTTCTCCAATTTCCAGTCTCTGTAGGACGTTGTAGTTTTTTGCAAACCATTTCCCTCTTGTTCCAACTGGAAAACCGCAGAATGTGACTTTCTCAGCTCCTGCCAACTCTTTTATTTGCTCTTCCAGGGTGTTGTAACAGAAAAATAAGTTCTGATCCCGAGATGAAGTTAAACAGATGAGTTTATTGCATGCAAGGAACAATAAAACCGAAGTCTTGTTCCCGCAAGGAACAACAAAACCAAAGTATTGTTCAAAGTACCGGTACAAAACTTTCATTTTATATAGCCCTTTCCTGTCGCTTCTGACGTAGCTCATTACTATGGTAATAGCCCTTTGCTGCCGCTTCTGATGTAGCTCATTATTATGGTAAAGGGGGGAGGTCACGGTATTTGGACAGTTCACAGACTCTTGGCCAAATGGTCAGGGTTTTAGGTTACCCTCCCTGGGGGTTTCCTAGCTGGCATCTGGAATCCTTATCAGTTATCCCCCTTTCCTGCCATAACTCTAAGCCTGTTACTTAGAAGTCCAGTCCTCATGCAGAAAGGAATCAGTTAACCCCTTCTTCACATCTTGTATCCTTCTCCTTCTTATTTCCTTCTCCATGGCTGCTTTTCCTACCATGTGCAGGTTCTGTTTGTATCTGATTGTTATGTCAGTCACTATTGGCTCATTGTTCTTGGTGAAGATGAGGTCAGGCTTTCTCAGTTCATTGGACGCTGTAAGCCTGATATGTGGCTCTTTTCTGACCTCCCAGTTTTGTTTCTTAGCTTCTTCGGCTAAGATGTCACAGATTTTGTTGTGTCTCTTTATTCTTGTGTTTTGTACGCTGGGGCATTGTCCGAGTATGTGGGAACAGGTTTCAGTTTTTTCCTGGCAATTACGCAGAGTGTTGGGAATCCCCTTTGACCTCTGTTTAGGCACTCCCTGGTGGGGTATACATTGGCCCGTAGCTGTAGGGCTGCAATAAAATGTCTTTCTCTGGAGTATGGTGTGTAAGCCAGGAATTGCTGTCGGGATGATCTTTGAAGTTGCTGATCCCCATTCCTTGAACAGATAGTTTTGTCCAATTTTTGAATTCTTCTTTCCGCCAATTGCAGGGAGTTTAAAATTTTGCTTTTTGTTTGGGGCTGGTCCAAAACAGATTCCTCTGGTAGCAATATTTCTTCTTTCGGGATTGTTAGGGTTGTTGGGTCGGCTAGCTGTGGGATTTTGCTTTCATCACCTCCAGTCTGGATCCAGAGTTTCTGGAATTTTTCTTGCGCTTCATTTGATTGCATTAGAGTGCTGATGATTGAGTCTGTAGACATTGCCATGCGCTGTAGCCTTCAGATTTGGATTGATGGTATCAGGCTGGATAGGTTGATTATCCCCAATCCCCCATCTCTATTGCTGGAGTAGATTAGTCCATTGCATGTAGACTCAGGTAGATTTTTGATCGCTTTCCGTATGAGTCGGTCAAGACTTTTTAGTGTTACTTGATTAGTGTAGGCGTGATCCATTTGGTAGAACAGTCTGGGGATTGTGTAGACATTTAGGATTGTTACCTTCTGTAAGGTTTTAGCGGGGCTTTGTCGATTTTAAGGATCCGTGTTTGTAGCAGATTTATAGCTTCTGGTTGCTTAGTTGTCATCCATGGGCTTATTTTAAGACCCAGGTATTTTTCAGATTCGCTTTGGGTCATCATATGGAGTTTGTTGTTGTTTATGGACCTGTCATCACAGTTGTTGATGACATACGAGTCCTTGGTAGGTGTAATTAGGAACCCGTGGCATTTTTTGGCTTGGACCATCAGTCCTGTTTGTGCGCAGAATTCTTCGGGGATGCAGATGTTTTTTTCCATCCCTTCCCAGCTGTCGCTCAGCAGTACCAGGTCATCTGCAAATGCCAATGTTGAGATGTTTCCAGCCTCAGTATTGAGGCCGCAACCATGTTCTTCCAAGACATTGATCAAGCGATCCTGGGCTATGTTGAATAGTATGGGTGACATGGGATCACCTTGTTTAACTCCAACTTTAATGGAGAATTCTTGTGAAGACTGGCTTTCTGCTTTGATCATGGTAGTGCAGTCATGGTAAGAGTTTTTGATTAGATCAATTATGTGGTTGTCCAGTTCTCTTTGTTGCAGGACTTGAAATATTTGGTCGTGGGCCACAGTGTCAAATGCCTTGGCGATGTCAATGAACACCACTGCAATTTGTTTATGGGTCTTTTTGGCATTTTCCAGGATGTATTGTAATGCTGTCGGATTTTTTTAACTGTGCCAAGTTCTTGGACAATTATCTGATTGATGTTTTTGCCCCTTTATATTTAATTTCCAGTGTTTTCAGTTTTGTCAGTTCTTCATCTGTCCATATCTTGCTGGAGTCTTTGTTTGTATTCAATTCTTGGATTCTTTCTTTGTTCCTGATGTCTGGATGGGCATGTCGTTTGTGTTGCGATAAGCTGGATTTTGATTGGAAGTACATATTACAGATGTTATACTTCCATTCACCTTTTTCTTCAATCATGTCAGTTCTCCCTTTGCATTTGCGGAGATGGCACTGGATGGAGTGGAGATTATTGCTTGTGTTGTTGCATTTGGTACATAGAAACATATTTCATTGTGTTTGAGGTTATAGTGTTGCAGTGCCATCCTCGACCTTCCAGTCTTTTCTTTGCTGATAAGACAGGTTTGATCATCATTTGACAGTTGCATGGTTATGGTCTGGTCACTTAGTCCTCTTAGAAAGGCTGGCTCATTGAGTGACTCATTCACTTCTGGACTATGGTCCTCTTCCTCTTGCAGAGGTGGTGTTAGGCTCTCGTCATTATACTCAGGTGTGTCATTTTCAAATTCCTCCAAAATGTTTATCAGGGAGGGATTGCGTTCTTGTATGAGGCTTTTGAGGTCAATGGTATCGTCAAGCCTCTTTATGGTCTTCTACTGGGATCCGTAGATCACAAATGCATGGTTTATTTTGATCGAAGATGTTTCGGTCGAACGGATGAGTAGACTAACATCGAGCATGACCTGGGCCAAGTCGTCATATGTTGTCTATGTACTCACAGAGATGAGTCTTAACTCTCTTTCTTTGATTCTTGACAGAGGACTTGCTGTAAGGGAACAGGACCCAACCCCAAGTCCTTCCAGGGCACTTTATTTGCCTGGGTGACATGCCATTCAGTATGGTACATCATTAACATTACTCTCCATTTTGAGGTTTCGCCAGTGGGTACTACCCAGTGGGTTGGCAGGCCCACAGGAGGGGTGAGATAATTTAGACCTCATTTGACCTCCACGTACTCAAGAAGAGCAGTGGAATTACCAGGGAGTTAAGAGAGTCAAACCTACTCCTGACGTTTAGCCGCGCTTTAAGTTACTAACACCGATTATAGGGGCTGTGATACTTGTCTTCCTGTTTTTATGTTGCTGTATGACATGTATTATTCCAATGCTTCGAAATATGGTAATGAATATGTTTACGCATCAGTATATTCTGATAAGAACGCAAGAATCCGAAATTATGAGAGCCGAAATCCGAAATTATGGGAATCCATATGAAGAATCTAACTTTTAACCATTTTCAAGAATAAAAAGGAGGGAATTGTAATGGAAATCTAATAAGTAAATTGATTCTTAAAATATAGAGAGCTATGCAAAAAATATATTTGTGCTTTTAGAAAATATATTTCAAGGATGTAACTGCTGTGCTACAGTACGTGCAGAATTTTAGAAAACAGTGCGTCAACAAAGTACACTGTTTAGGTTACTTTAGAAGACAATGTACCAAAACAATATATGCTGTCTGGGTCATTAGATTAGCCGAAAGTAACTGATAAGCTTTGAAAAACAAAACTAGTGGTGCTTCTTCTTTCGTTTTATGATGTAATCTGTTTTGTCTTAAGGAAAGGGGAAGTGTTAGAAGGGACAAAGTGCTGAGCTTTCTCTTACAGTGCAACATCTTATAAAAACCCTGTACTGCTTGTAACAAATTGAGTCTCTGGTGCACTTTGCAAAGTGGCGGCAGGGCTCCCAATATTGCAATATTGAAATAAAGACCTTACTCAGGTAAGAACTCTCTCTTGTGGCTTCCTTGATAGGTAAATTTCCACGACAACTGTTTAACCCCAGCCAGGAGAGGAGCATCTAGAGCGTGTTTTCTGCAAAGTCCAGCCTGTGCTACTCTCTTCCAGAGAGCCTGCTGATAACTCTTAACTACTGGGGTCCTGTAGGGATTTACTGGAACAGGACCCAACCCCAAGGCTTTCCAGGGCACCTTATTTGCCCGGGCGACATGCCATCCAGTATGATTCATCATTAACTTTACTCTCCATTTTGAGGTTTCGCCATGGGTACTACCTAGTGGGTTGGCGGGCCCACAGGAGGGGTGAGATCATTTAGACCTCATTTGACCTCCACGTACTCAAGCAGAGCAGTGGAGTTACCAGCGGGACCACATGGAGGTAGAGGTCACTAAGTCTCCAAGGGAGCAAGGGAGTTGCACCAAGGGAGCAAGGGCGTTAAGAGAGTCATAGTTACTGCTGCCATTTAGCCGCGCTTCATTGAATTTCTTCACTTTGACATTCAGAGCACTGGGCAGAAATCGCATCGCGTTGACACCCGCTGCGGGCCTTCACGATGCTTTGTTTTAATTAAACAGTCGAATTCCCCTGGTCCTCACCAGTTCTAAGCCAGGTGCTAGACACTGGCTGGCCTTCCGCCCCCCCTGGGCAGGAGAGGTTTGACCGGTGCACACCACAGCTGGGGAGATCAACGGGAAGGGCCCAGCGCGTGTCCAGATTCGCCACCGTAGATGATGGCTTGCCCCCCTGGCACCCCGGCCTTCCCCCGAGAAGGGGAGGGAGGGCTCCGAACAGGGCAACCAAGAGTGACCATGGCACGCGACGCCTTGTCCTGCCGAGACTCACGCCCAGCCCCGCTTCCCAACCCAGCCCGATAGATCCAACCCTTAGAGCCAATCCTTATCCCAAAGTTATGGATCTGACTTGCTGACTTCCTTTACCTACATTGTTCTAACATGCCAAAGGGTGTTCACCCTGGAGAGCTGCTGCAAAACTACAAGTTTTAAACTAAATGCACGTGAAAGTATAGAATCAGATCTTTCATTTAATGTCCATTATCCCCAATTTAAAAACTCAGCATCATGTCTACATCCATAAAAATGTGTGGCCTATGTTTTTGAATATTGACCAAAAGGATGTTACGTCCCAGTGTGTGATCCATGTATGCTTTGTTGCTATGTTCCCCGCTTCCTGACCTTGATTGTTCTTCCTCCCCCATTGGCCCATTATTACACCATTGTTTCCGTATTACGTCATCATCAATTAGCTTCTCGGCCAGTCAGAGTGCAGTTTATTCAGTATATAACTTGGAGGTTTTCAGAAGGAAGGGCCCTTTCGTTTGACTTTGCTCCCACTTGGCTTAGCTTCGTTTTGCTGTGTGTGTGTGTGTGTGTGTGTGTGTGTGTGTGTGTGTGTCATATAGCTTCGGGTTTGTTGGTTTGTGTTTGTCTCCTTGGACTTTCGTTTGTTTGTGTTATTCTTTATTAGCAATTACCTTGCCCAGATGAATTGTATCAACCTTGGTTTTCTTTTGTATCCTGTTACTTGTGTCCACTCTCGTTTTCCCTTTGGTATTCGTAGTTCACTTGTGTATTTGTGTGAACTCTTGTGTATTGGGTTGGTTTATGTTTTTGGGTACATTCTGAACACATAGTTGATTTTTGTTTTAGGAACACTAGTTTAGGACGTGTGAGTGCCTTTTGTCTTGTATGGTTTTGGGTAGTTAATGAAGGTTAGCTAGGACGTTAGAAGATGCCGAGGACCGAGTGTTTCGGGTTTTCTTATGTAGTTAGGTTAGCTTTCCGTCACTTTCTTAGCCAGCTCCATTTTGTTTGTTGTTTTCTTTTCTTTGGCACCGCTCTAGTTCCCCTACCCATTGTGTTATTGTGTCCTATTACGTACCAGTCACTTATTCACCTTAAAATAATCACTTTTTGCACCAACCCTTGTTATCACGCTTCCTAAGTCCCTCACCAGAACCCACCTGCATCCAAAAACTATCCTAATTGTTACACCCCTTTGCCCCTAGACACTTGGGGTCGTAACAGGATGGCTTGTTTTCATTAATATCTCTGAAATGCTGCATGCTACTAGGTTTAAACCAAGTGCATGTGAAAGCAGAGACTCAGAGCTTTCATTTAATGTCTATCATCTCCAGTTTAAAACTCAGCATCATGTCTGTATCCATAAAAATGTGTGTCCAATATTTTTGAATATTGACAAATTGGATGTGTTACGTCCCAGAGACACAGAGCTTTCAGTTAATGCAAATGAACCCCACGGTTCAGATCAGCATAAGTCCTGCACTCCCTAAAATATGTGTCCCCTATTTTTCAATATTGACAATATGGATGGCATATTTTCATTCAGATCTCCGAAACAATCAATACCGTGCCGCGTCTGGCTCCTGGTTGACCTTTTCAGCGGGGCTTTCTTTCCCCTGAGCTTTTTTCTCAAATTTGGTGCTTTCAGATAGGGGGACCCAGGCCTCCCTGGCCTGGAAATGCGCCTCCTGCCTGACAATCAGTGGGTCTCCTGGACACCCACTAAGAACAGTTAGCTGTCTGGTAATCCAGGGGACGTAGTCTTTTTTGCACACAGTACGGTGACTGCTGCCTGGTCACCCACTATGAACGGTTAGCCGAATGGTCCCCCGCCTGTGTCAGAAGGCCGTCTGGTCTGGGGGGACTTAGTCTTTTTTGCACACAGCACGGAGGCTGGCGCTTGGTCACTCTCTAACACTCGGTGGGCTTCCTGGACACCCACTATGAACGGTTAGCCGTATGGTCTTGGAGAGTCGTCTGGTCACCCAGGGGACTTTGTGCGATTTTCGCTTTTACCGGCTAGGCTGCCTGGTCCCGGGCCGTGGGTCACTGGGAGCACGCGGGGTGTCCGGGCCACCACCGGATCTTGCTCAGTCTGAACGCGCAACAAAAGCTTGGATCGAGGGCTGACTTTCAATAGAAAATAGCAAGGTGGCTGCTCTGCTACGTACGACACCCTGACCCAGAATTAGGTCATCTTCGAATGATTTATCTCGTACTGAACAGGATTACTATTGCAACAACACATCATCATTAGGGTACAACTAACCTATCTCGAGACCCAGGGCGGATCCACCTTCGGAAGGACAGAAAAAGAGAGTGGTAAGGGAAAACCGTTTCCTCGTCCTTGAGGAAACGGAACTTTCTTCCCTCGAGGCCCAGGAACAACAGGAGAAGGCGCTTCAGGAAATGGAAACCCTCCCCCCCCGAGGCCCAGGAAACGGAACCCCCCTCCCCCGAGTCCCACGGACAACAGGAGGAGGCAGCCCAGGAAGAGGTAACCCCCTCCCCCGAGGCCCAGGGGCAACAGGAAGAGGCAGCACAGGAAGTCGGAACCCCCTCCCCCGAGGCCCAGGAACAACAACAGGAAGAGGCAGCCCAGGAATTGGAGCCCCCCTCCCCCGAGGCCCAGGAGAAACTGGAGGTCCCCGAAACTCCCGGAGAAAGGGAAGAAAGGAGTCTTCCCGAAGCGGTGGCGGAGAGTATCCTCGAGGAAGACGAGGATTACTTCGAAGCCGCCCTGGAGCCCGGACTGATGGTAGGGCTGGACCTGACCAGCATGTTTACATTTCAGTCCCCAGCGAGACCTGGAGGGAGCCCAGCATATTCCCCCCAGGACCCGAACGAGAGGAGTTACATCTAGGCTAAACAGTGCCCAGATGTAGACTCCCAAGTTTCAACTGTAAGTACAGAGAGGAGGTTTAACTTTCACTAGTTTAATCATGACTGTGAAACTAACCTTCCTAACAACTAACGTGAGAGGGCTGAGAGACCTGGTGAAAAGACGGGGAGTCTTTCATGATCTGGCCTCAAAGTCTTTCTCAGTTTGTTTCTTACAGGAGGTCCACCTGAAGGATGAAAGCGACAAGCTGACATTCACCAGGGAATGGACGAAGGGAGAATCATGCTGGAGCGTAGGAGGGGTCCACTCTTCCGGAGTGGGAATCCTCCTCGGAAACCCAGAGATGGCGCTGGTTTCCTCCTTCTCGGTGGTGCAGGGCCGGATCTTGGTCGCAGACATCGACTGGAGGGGGCAGAAGTTGAGAGCGATTAACGTCTATGCTCCGACGGAACCCTCTATCCGGAAGGAAGTGTTTGCTGACCTGGCCAGCTGCTGCACCACCAACAGACAGGTGGTGCTCGGCGGGGACTTCAACGTCGACCGGGAGAAGGGGAGCGACGCTAGCTCGGCAGAGCTGGAGTCGCTACTCAAGCAGTTCTCCCTGGTAGACGGCTTCAGACGGTGCCGCCCTAACGACGCCGGAACGACCTGGAAGAACTCCCGGGGAGTGTGCAGCCGCCTGGACTACATCTTCCTGCACACGACCTGCTCCCTGGAGTCGGCGACGGTGTCCCCGGCGTGGTATTCCGACCACGAGCGCTTGACGGTGGTGGCTAACACCAACCTGCCGGCATTCGGTCGTGGGTACTGGAAGCTGAACCGGGAGATACTGGAGGAAGACGACTTCAGGGCACTGTTCCGGAAAGACTACGCGAGCTGGGTCGACCTGAGGGACGGCTACAGCTCCGTGGTGGAATGGTGGGAGTCGGTGAAGGACAGGACCCGAACCCTGGCGCAGACGTACTGCAGACGGAAGGCGGCCAGGGAGAGGAAGGAAGCTGCACGACTCCAGAGGCAACTCGAAGAGGAGTACAGCTCGGCTAACGGGGGAGGAGCCTTCAATTCAGCCCGGGCACGGGACCTGAAGGAGAGGCTCCGCAAACTGCACACCGAGAAAGCCAAGGCTTTCCTGGTCAAGGCACAAAGGGAGCATTATGAGAATAATGAAACCTGTTCCTCCTATTTCTTCAATCAGGTCAGAGGAGCCCAGAAAAAGAGGGTGATCCACAGCCTGAGACGGGGAGATGGAGAGGAAGTGCTGGACGAGAGCGACAAAGTAGAAGCGGCCACCGCTTTCTACAAGGAGCTCTTTTCAGAAAAGCAGACGGAGGTGGAGGCAGGCGATGCTTTTCTGGAGGGGCTGAAGGCACGAGTACCGGAGGAGGTGAGGGAGGACTTGGAGGGTCCGATCACGGCCGAGGAGCTGAAGGCAGCGCTCTTGTCCATGGAGAATGGCAAGGTGCTGGGGCCGGACGGACTCCCCAAGGAATTCTACACCTGCTTCTGGGACACCCTGGCGGCAGATCTGGTGGAAGTGGCGCAGGAGATCTTCCGCCGGGGGAAACTCGGAGACACCATGAGGGAGGGCGTCATCTCCCTGCTCTTCAAGGGAGGAGACGCCGCCGACCTCAAAAACTGGAGGCCGATCACGATGCTCTGCGTGGACGTAAAGATCCTGTCCAAGCTCCTGACCGGCAGACTGAGAACCGCCCTCCCCCACATCATCCACAGCGACCAGACGTGCGGGGTGGAGGGGCAATCCGTCAGCTGGAACCTCCAGCTGACCAGAGACGCCATCGCCTGGGCCGAGGACCGGAACGTGCCCATGATGGTGGTCAGCCTGGACCAGGAGAAAGCCTTCGACAGAGTGAACCACAGCTATCTGTTCAGGGTGCTGGAACGCTTCGGTTTCGGAGAGAGTTTCAGCCGCTGGATTCAGATTCTGTACTCTGACGTGGGCAGCAGAGTGAACGTGAACGGAAACCTGGGGGATTTCATTCCCCAGGAATCCGGAGTACGACAGGGCTGCCCCCTTTCACCCCTTCTCTATGTTCTCTTCACAGAGCCCTTAGCAGAGGCGGTGAGACGGGACCCCGTCATCGACGGCCTGGAGATACCGGGAGGCGTGGGGGAAACCCTGAAGATCTCCCAGTATGCCGACGACACGACGCTGTTCCTGAGGTTGGACAGGGGGTTGAGGAGGGCCCTGCAGGTCATGGAGCAATACTCCAGAGCCTGGGGGTCGAAGCTCAACCGCCGAAAGAGCAAACTGAAGTTCTTCGGGCCCTGGAAGCACAGGACGACGGCGCCGGAGGGTCTCGAGCTCTGCACGGAGCCCCTCAGAATACTGGGGGTTTCCTTCCAGAGCCAGGACAACGAGACCAACAACTGGACCGAGAGGATCGCCAAGGTGAACGCGAAGCTGGGTCTGTGGAAAACGCGGTCGCTGTCCTACACGGGGAAAGTGATGGTGTTGAAAGCAGACGTCCTGCCGGCTTTGGTTTACCTGGCGGTGGTGTACCCGCTGCCGGCCAGACTCAGACGAGCGCTGCAAGGGATGATCTTCGGCTTCGTCTGGGGCGGCAAGTACGAGTACATCACGAGAAACCGGATGTGTCAGCCGGTCGAGAAAGGGGGTCGAGATGTCCCACATTTCCCCCTGAAACTCGACTGCATCTTTTTCTGCAACCTCTGTCGGGCGCTGCGGGAGCCCATCGGCCACAAGTACCAGTACTTTGTCAGGCTGTGGCTCTCCGTCCCGATGAGGCACTTGGTCCAGTGGTCAAACACTGGGCCCAAGGCAGAGAGGCGACCGAAGTTCTACACCCACGCTGTCAAGTGGAGCAGGAGGTACGAGGCCACGAGACAGCCGGAGCTCTGCACCAACCACAGAGCTCTGTACAAAGAGGTGAGGGGGCATCTGGTCGCCGACGAAAGGCTGCAAGTTCCCAGACAAGTCTGGGAAAGGACGCAGCCTAAAGAACTGGACAATCAACTGAAGGACCTCAACTGGATGGCCGTACACAAGAGACTGGCTACCAGAGAGGTCCTCTACAGACACTCGCTCACCAGGAACCCGCATTGCCCCTGGGACACGTGTTTTGTCGAGGAGACTCAGGAGCACGTGTTCTGGAGCTGCCCCTATGCCAAGGCGGTGTGGGGCAGAATGGACAACACCATGCAACTCCTGGAGACGGGTGCGGTGCTCAGTTACCAGTACATTCTGCTGGGGCTGGTACCTACCGGATTAGACAAGGGGACGCAGTTCCTGATGTGGCTGCTGCTGTCCCTCACAAAGAAAGGCCTGTGGGACGCAAGGAACAATCTCATCCGGCACAACATCAAGTGGGGAGCGAGGGAGCTGGAGGAGAGGATCCTGGCGGACCTCAGGAGGAGGATGAAGCGCGACGTTGCCAAATGGGGTTTCCCCACGGCAAGGGAGCGCTGGAAAGGACTATGGACCCTGTACAGGGATTAATGATGAACAGCAAGTGGTAGGGTTTGGAGGGACACTCATAATAGCGCAAATCCGCCCACCCTTGCAACGATTGATAACGGACAATCACCGCCGTTCCGCCGTTGTTTTTTGGAGAGTTAATGTGTGAGATGTTTTACTTCTGCGATGTTTTTTTCTGATTAAAGTATATTTTATAAGAAAAAAAAAATCTCTTGACGGTCTAAACTCAGCTCACGTTCCCTATTAGTGGGTGAACAATTCAACTCTTGGTGAATTCTGCTTCACAATGATAGGAAGAGCTGACATCGAAGGATCAAAAAGCGACGTCGCCATTAACGCTTGGCCACTACAAGCCAGTTATCCCTGTGGTAACTTTTCTGACACCTCCTGCTTAAAACCCCAAAAGCCAGAAGGATCGTGAGGCCCCACTTTCGCAGTCTGTATTCATACTGAAAATCAAGATCAAGCGAGTTTTTGCCCTTCTGCTCCACAGGAGGTTTCTGTCCTCCCTGAGCTCGCCTTAGAATACCTGCGTTACTGCCCCGGAGCGGGTCGTGGCCAGCGGGTGCCAGAAACAAGAGCCTGTGTGGGGCTCTCCCTCCCGCCTCACCAGGTAACTGAGGAAACGATAAGAATAGTGGTATTTCACCAGCAGCGCCCCCGGGAGGGGGGCCTCCCACTTATTCTAGACCTCTCAGGACTCTTCACAGTGCCAGACTAGAGTCAAACTCAACCGCTGATTCTGCCAAGCCCTTTCCCTCGGCTGTGGTTTAGCTAGATAGTAGGTAGGGACAGTGGGAATCTCATTCATCCATTCATGCTCATCACTAATTAGATGACAAGGTATTTGGCTATTTTATTTACAAGATTAACTAGTTTCTTTTCCAGGTTCAGTGGCCCGTCCACGTTGTCATCCAAATGACATCTGCATGACAGCATTTGGGAGATGACATAATCCACCATTGAGGCTTTTAATCTTCCTATGCTGATAGTAATCATTACAAGATCCCAAAGTCAGTGACGGGTTGTTTTGTTTCAGTACCATCCAGTCTTTTTCAGTCCCGGCTTAGGTAGGGCTATATGGGGTAGTTGTTAGCAAGGTAAAGAAGTTATAGCCATGATTTTATTCAGCTGTGGGGTGTAGTGTCCTCTCACGAGGGACCAGTAAATGTAGGGATTGTGCTTAACTGGGACAATTATTAATTGAGGCAGTAAGTCACAAAATGATTCTTTTGATGGTATTAGAATCCAACCTTGCGGGATAACTCAAACAACGCACACACATGGGTACTGATTTTTTTTTTTATTACAAAAATGCAAAAAATCCACAGTTCTCAAAATTTAAAAACAGAACCAAAAAACAATTCCTTTCTTGGCTTAATCATCACTTTCTCTTCTCAGTGTCACCTTCTTAGCATAATCCCACCCCATATACAAACGTAACCCACCCCCATCACAAGTTCTCCCTTCTACAAACAATTCGACATTAATATTATATATTGGACATATATATAAATATATTGGATTCTTTTTTAAACCAACCAATGCAAATCCCAAGGTCAGTCCTTCACCAATAAGCCCTTAATACACAGAAAACACACATGGGTACTGATTTTTTTTTATTACAAAAATACAAAATACCACAAACCAAAACTCGTTAAAGCCAAAAAACTCAAAACCTGAAACTCAATTCTCAAAGACACCAAATTTACATAAACCATCCATTAACATAATCCCACGCCTTATGCAAAATCAATCCCTCCTCTAATCCCAAATTATTCCCATACTCAAAACACATAAAACCCACAAAGACAGAACCAAATCTACCATTATACAAAAACTCAAACTTAGCTTCATTTTTGCACATGGGTACTGATACACGAAATACATTTATTAATACATAAAATGTGCAACAGGTATATTTTCAATCACGAAGAGTTACAAATACCAAGAGGGACATACATTCAGTATGTCATTCATTTAGACCGTTTCATAAATGAACTTGGTTACAACTTCTACACTAGATACTCAAAACAAGTACATCACTCATAGGAATTAAATTGATATCAACTGGTTGAGGTAACAATTGAATTCTTGAGCGGTAATGCAGAATGTTGAATACTCATCCAATCTGTGTGCAGTCAGATCTCCTGCGGACACAACGAAGCAGTGGCAGGCTTGTTGCTGTCCAATTGGCGCACTCTGGTTCGGTGCCAGGCCATGTTGTTGATTGCGACATGGTGGGAGAAATTCCTGTTGCGGTGCGCTGCTGATGCTCTCTGAAAACTGGCTAGTTAGTGTTGGCTGAAACTAGCAAATTGCAGGGAGTTTTAAATTTTGCTTTTTGTTTGGGGCTTGTCTCCCATCCCTCTGATAGCAGTATGGATCCAGAGTTTGTGAAATTTTTCTTGCGCTTCGTTTGATTGCATTATAGTGCTGATGATTGAGTCTGTAGACATTGCCATGCGCTGTAGCCTTCATATTTGGATTGGTTGGCTGGATAGGTTGATTATGCCCAATCCCCCATCTCTATTGCTGGAGTAGATTAGTCCATTGCATGTAGACTCAGGGAGATGTAGCCAATTTTTGATCGCTTTCCGTATCAGTCAGTCAAGACTTTTTAATGTTACTTGATTAGTGTAGGCATGATCCATTTGGTAGATCATTTTGGGGGTTGTGTAAACATTTAGGATTGTTTCCTTCTGTGAGGGTTTTAACGGGGCTTTGTCGATTTTAAGGATCCATGTTTGTAGCAGATTTATAGCTTCTGGTTGCTTAGTTGTCGTCCATGGGTTTATTTTATGACCCAGGTATTTTT
Source organism: Atractosteus spatula (assembly GCF_055471065.1). Taxonomy (NCBI): domain Eukaryota; kingdom Metazoa; phylum Chordata; class Actinopteri; order Semionotiformes; family Lepisosteidae; genus Atractosteus; species Atractosteus spatula. The sequence goes on along the minus strand of NW_028296635.1, from coordinate 485,646 downwards.
CAGATTCACTTGGGGTCATCATATGGAGTTTGTTGTTGTTTATGGACCAGTCATCACAGTTGTTGATGACATATGAGTCCTTGGTAGGTGAAATTAGGAACCTGTGGCATTTTTTGACTTGGACCATCAGTCCTGTTTGTGCGCAGAGTTCTTTGAGGATGCAGATGTTTTTTCCATCCCTTCCCAGTTGTCACTCAGCAGAACCAGGTCATCTGCAAATGCCAATGTTGAGATGTTTCTAGCCTCAGTATTGAGGCCGCAACCGTGTTCTTCCAAGGCATTGATCAAGGGATCCAGGGCTAGGTTGAATAGTATGGGTGACATGGGATCACCTTGTTTAACTTCAACTTTAATGGAGATTTTTTGTGAGGACTGGCTTTCTGTTTTGATCATGGTAGTGCAGTTATGGTAGGATTTTTTGATTAAATCAATTATGTGGTTGTCCAGTTCTTTTTGTTGCAGGACTTGAAATATTTGGTTGTGGGCCACAGAGTCAAATGCCTTGGCGATGTCAATGAACACCACTGTCTTTGTTATGACTTCTCCATGGTAATCACACTCAACTTCTCCCTTTACAGGATCATTGTCTCACTTCATTGTTTTACATCACCAAAACCACAAAACCTTTACAGAATACCTTTTATCAATCGAAAAGGGTTCAACTAGAGCTTCACAAAACTGTTTTTGAACCGAAAACAAACGTACATATAATCATATGTGTGCTATCGTTGGCATGGTTGTAAGCGTCCACGATGTAAATCAATATCTACCTTTGATTCCTGCGTCATTTTTAATCATTTTTTACCAACAAAACCACAAGACCATGTTATCAATCAAAAAAGGACAACCAGAGCTTTAAAAAAATGTTGTTTTTTTAAAAAAACCAAGACAATCGATCATAAAGTCACTTTTTATCTGATGATGCACTTCCAAACTTCCAATATGTATCGATAAGATAATCAATAATCCAGCAAAACAAAACCGCAGAACCAAAAACCAGCAAAATATATATATATATATCCCATGTTTTTACCTTATTCTGAAGAACGATATATATCCACAGAGCCTAGTCTAACCCTCCTCCAGACCTTGAGGCTACTGAGAGGTTATCGATTATGTAGTATATATTTGAAGCAGGACCACCAGAAATAGGGTGATCTGATTGGTAAATGAAAGCTGACATTCATTGATGTTCAGCCATTCAGAGGCCTTGGGGGCTGACTTCCTCTAGAAGCCTCAGGCTGCATGCCACTTGCTTTCTAGCTGTCAATCATTGACTCAGAAGGGGTAATCAATCAGTTTCTTATCAGTTTCTTATCAGTGCTCCTTTTTTCACACCAGAAGGCAATTCTGAGTTTTTTTTTTCAATGCATAACAGCAGATAAAGGCTCCCTAGCAGTGTCTAAAGGTTTTTATAGCACTTACAAAGGTTTTCATTGTTATTACTTTCAATATGTTTATGATTTATTTACTATATGCGAGAAATTTCATTCCAGGTCCAGTCTTCACAAAACATTATGTATAATTTTTTCTAATTGATCAGTTTGTCCCAGATTTTTATCCAAGCTAGTAGTCACCTAGAACAAGGTTTTCAAATCATTCCCAGGACCTGACAGGTCTAGAATTGAAAATTCTGACCTCTGAAGACCAAAACAACACTTCCGCCTGCTGTTTTTTGGGTTTTATTTTTCATATGTTTGTGTGCTGAGTGGACACATTAAGAAACATAAGAAATTTAACTGTTCACCCTCAAAGACAAGGGGATAAGCTTCAATTTAAGACCTGAACCAGGCTCCTGCTATGTTCTGCTGCAGAGATATAACAAAATGTGTAAGAGGAGGAAATTCCAGACGGACATTGGCTAAAACGGTCTTCGCAACTAACAGGTTAATACCACAGATGGCACACATAGGCTAGATGATATACAGGACACCTGGATGAACACATGAAATACATGGAGAATCTCAGTCATGAGTCATTGCTGAGGAAAACTGGGCCTCCTCTCTAACAAGGCACATGTGAGATTCCTGTGGGGATTTGGGCTTTATTGAATGTAAAGGCATTAAAGAGCTTTGTTGATAACAAATAACCAACAGCTGGCTTTATTCCTCAGGAACTGACTTTTGTTTGAATATTTTCTCATGTATGTAATTTTTTGCTAAGTCTGTGTTGTTGCTTGTACTGTGTTGCTCTACAGTTTCTCAAGTTCAACACTTCTATTACCATAACAACCATTTGCATTGAGTCTGGTTGGGTCAGCTCATGCAAGCAAAAGACATCAGTACAATATACTACGGTACAAACATAAAACCAATAATAACATTCCCACATCACATACTATCCTTACATACTCCAGTAATAATGTATTCATTTCACCTACATTATATAACTGTGTTCACACATCTCACAGCCTCTGGGCAGGTGCTGTTGCAGAAGCTGTACTACTTATTTTAACAGACCTAAGCACTACCAGAGAGGAGGAAGGTAAACAGAGGCTTGGTAGGGTGGAAGCAGTCGGCGAGCATCTTTAGAGCTTTGTGTTTCAGTCTAGAGATGTAGAATGAATCCACAAAGGGAAGGTGAGTTTTAGAGGCGATATACACTGCCCTCTTTAGCTATTCAGTGTCCTGGGCAGAGGTGTAGCCATCTCACACAGTGAAGGGAAACAGCACAACACTCTCAATGACAGATCCATAAGAGAGGGCCATTGCTTCCTGTGACACTCCGAACTTCTTCTTCTACTTCAGGGATAAATTGAAAATCTCTCTAAGACAGTAGCAAGATGGTTGGCAAAGGATTTCAGTGTAGAGGTTACAGGAAAGCCCAGATGCTTCACTGCTGAGATACAGGTAAGCTTGCATGAACAGGAAATCAAACTGGAAAGTTTATACAACAAGACTAATGAATAACTGAACAAAGAGACATAATAATAATAAACTTTATTTTATATAGCACCTTTAAAGGTAGCTTCTCAAAGCACTTTACAAGATGACAATAACAATAAATAAGAAGAATACAACAATAAATAAGAAGAATACACAAGATAGGACACATACACATGCTTATTGAGGAACTAGACTCTGCCCTGCAAGATATCAGAGATCTCAAGCAGGACATGTGTGTCTCAGGTAGGGACCAAGGGTACAAGGGCATTCAGGAAGCCTGGGCTCAGAGAGTCCCTAGACTAGGATTTCTGAATGGATGAGAAAGAGCCATATACAGGACGCAAAGAGACGAAAGAGCCCTATACATCCTGTCCTTGGTCCATTTTGTAGGTAAGACAGCGGATTTAACCTCCACTTATTTAGACGGCTAGCAAGAAAAGAAATGCTTGATCTCACAATACCTGGTTGTAATATCAAGACTTATACTGAGGAGCTGAAGGATATGTTCCAGTTCATGCCTGAAGCTATGGAACTCACAAAAGTTATTTTAATGAGACAAACTACCAGCAAGGCAGTACATGAGTAGATGGCAAGGCAGGGACCATGGATCTGTAACAGCTTTGATGTCAAGCTATGATATAGGAATATTCTATCCATATTGATCAGGTATTGGCTTTTGCTGCATTCCAGCATACGACTGCAATCAAGCTGTCAAGGGATTCCTTAATCAGAAGGTGTAATGAGCAGCCTTGAGCAGTGATAGATAATGGTCATGAATACAGTCCAACCATGTGCTCCAGATGACCGCTCTGTGCAGGGTCAAGTAGGCCCTGCTACCACACCATCCCTAAGGGGTTCACAGAGCAGATTTAAGAACAACTAGAAAAGACAGACACACTGGAAACAAAGGAGCACGCTTTCAGACACCCTATCTGGCAAAGATGTGATTCCAGTGGGAGACAGGAACACAGCTTTACAATAATGATGAGGAGTCAGCAGAGGACCTGAAAAAAGAGGATATAACATCGATGCAGTTTGGAGAGGATAAAAATGAACAGATGAATTTCACCCACAGCGGATATAAACTAAGAAACATTGTAAAATCACTGGATACTCTGTGTTGCATATCAGTAATATTTGAGAACTATAATACATAAGAATAGAGAAGAAGATGGCGTTTCTGCTTGTTTTATATATATGATTTATAAAGACCTGTTGTTAGACAGTGACTTTTTCAAACTGACCAGGAAGGTGGAGCTTCATTCTTGGCAGAGATAGACGGAGCGGGGGAGCTAATTCACCTGCTCATGTCAGCGAGGGGCCCCCACAGGACATGGGAACTTCCCCTCCATTCCTGGGAAGGAAGTGGGTCACCGTTTCAGCCAAAATGTAAGCTCTAGTAAAATATGGTAATTTTTGTAACCAGCACAGGTATGTGTCAAAAAGCATAGTACTCTGTCTCAGAGGCCTGTAAGCAGTACTTTGTTCATTGCATTTTATAATGTTTTTCACATATGTTAATGAAATCAGATTATAAGTGTTGTTTATAAAACAAAACTAATTAAAATAAAAAAATCTTGTATCCCAGAACAGACAATTTTTTGTAGTTCAAGCCCACTATGTGTTCTACTGCAATTCATGAACTAAGGAAGATTATCATGGGAATGTCAGTATTGGTTTCCTCATTCCATTCATTTCATTTTATTTTTTTAAAGAAACTTACATTACTATGATAGTTCCATTGAACTTGAAAAAAAATTATTACACTGCTGAATGCAGAATTTAAATCTATAACATTAAAATCACCTCATAGAGAACTGAAATAAAAACCTGCCCTCAAAGTAAGACATTACCAACATTGACCACTAGGTCCTCCCATGTTAAGAATGGCAAAGCTGCGATAAGGTAAAAGGAATAGAAATGCATTTAATTTGAAAAAATACTGTTTTTATTTCTAAATGAAAAAGCAAAACAGTAATGTTGTAGTGCGGTTTCACTGTTCCCTTTGTGCTATTATGTGCTCTACTATGCAAGAGCTGCTTATGTTTTGACCTATGGAACTCCGAAGCATTCTGGAGTATGGAGCACTGTGCCCTTTGAGACACAACTGTACATGTTGCACAAATTATCATTGCATTGTGCATTGGGGACTTAATATACTAAAAGTATGATTTTAAAATGTATTTTATTTCACTTATGTTAATTAAATAAATTATTACACGTGTTTTGAAAAACAAAATAAATGCTTTTGTTTTTATTTATCTTGTACCATAGAATAGGAAAATTTTTGTAGTTCAAGCCATCAAAGTGTCCTAATGATGCAATACATGATCTCAGGAAGATTATCACTGGAATGCATTCCTTTCATTTTATTTCATTTTTTAAATAAACTCACATTATGTATAGTTGCGGCCTTCAATTTAGAAAAAAATCTAGTTCGCTGAATGCACAATTCAAATAAATAAAAATAAAATCATCAAATCGAGAGTTGAAATACATTTTTTCTCAAAATAAGACATTACTAACAATGACCACAAGGTGGGGATATTGTCCTTAGAAGTTAGGAAACGCAAAACCGAGGAAAGGTAAAAGGAATAGAAATGCATTAATTTTTTTAAAATACTGTTTTTTTTTCTAAATGAAAAAGCGAAACACTTATGCTGTAGTGCGGTTTCACTGTTACCATTGTGCTATTATATAATCTTCTAAGCAAGAGCTGCTTGTTTATGCAGTATGAAACTCTGTTCTGTTTACATTGCTTGTGATTAATACCTGGGACAAATACCTACACAAGACATAGAATATACCAATCACATAGTATTGAGGGCAGAGCCACAGTATCACTGCAAACACTTCACTAAATACACTTTTCCTGCTCATTTGACATGATCCAGAATTTGTAATTTCTTAAAAGACCTGTCGGCCAGACTGCAGATCTGGATCCAAAATGTAAGCTCTAGTAAAATATAATAATCTTGGGCAGCAAGCACAGGTTTCTGTCAACGGGGACAGCGCTCCATCTCCGAGACCTGTAAGCAGTACAAGCTGCTCCATAACTGTATATGTTGGTTTTTGAAGGAGATGCAGTGCAGTGGGTCAACGCTTGTGATCCTGTGGGTTGCTGTACTTCACAACACTATCTCTGGCCCGTCTAGAGCTAAATCCTGATCCTGATTATTGCCCTGGGCATGTACAGATGCAGCCATTCAAAACAAGTGGGGTATGCTGTGGTATCACACGGTGGGCGTGTCGCAGAGTACTGCATCATACCGTATGCAAATTAGATTATGTTTATAGTATCTGGAATCACCTTGTAAAACTGGCAGGTGGAGCTAATAAAGCTTAACCTCTCCTGTACAGCATTTGAGCTGTCACCAAAAAACATCCAGTTTTGAATCCCGATCACTGCTGAGGGACAATCTTTATTCAATTAAGAATTTAAGTTGTATACTCTTTAGACTTTTAAATTTAAACTGTGTATAACAGCATGTTAATCATTATACATTAAAAAATTGGTATATTTTATGAAAGCAAGATTGCTCAGTTGGACAAAACTACACAATCTACCACCTTTATCATACATATTTTAATTATGCAGAAATATCTTATGCATCAAAGTCTTTACCGAAGATATTACTAATAGTATTAATAATGAATGACCTTGGACAAGCTGTAAACTCAGAGTATTACCATGGTCCACATTCTGTGGAATCGTCTTTGTAAACGAAAATACTTTATTTATTCATTGACAAAAAGTAACACCACAGCATTTCGTTGATCTGATCACGTATTTGTTTCCAATCGTACAAAGTAAGTCTTGAAAATCTCCGATTCACCATGCCTTTCACATGCTAATAAAATATATTAATTTAGGAACATAAACATATTACTGTTTGTAAACTGTACTGTATATGGCTGGTCTTGGTAATTTAAAGAAAAAATACACACCAGTATTCAATTTCTCCCTAAACATTTTAAGCATTAAAGTCTTACATGTGGTTATTTCGGAAACGTTTTTACATGGTCCTACTGACCATATTATTGTATGTTCATGTGAAAAGTGATCGTTTTAACCTTTTCTGTGAATATGCTCGTTATCAGAGTAAACAAAAGCATACTTTTAGAATTTGATTGATAGGGAATATAATGTGGATTCGCGTATCTAAATAAATTAATAACGGTATAACTATATCCATGTACTGTTGCACAAACAGTAGTATGAGACTTTCCATTGTTATGTGTGTGGCTATTAGATGACTTTCCTTGGTGGTGTTACAGTTTAAGTGACTAATTTATAACCCTGAGTTTGGGTGTTCAAACCCAGCTGTTACCAGGAGTTATCTTTTGACAAATTAACATTTCTTTGAAAAATAGCAAATAATATTGGCATTATATTTACATTTTTTATATTTCTAAATATCAGAACATGTTCGTACTGTATGTACACAGCGGTACCGCAGCGTGTAGGGCGCAAATCCATGTGTGCCCGAAAGCCCTACATTAATATTGTGTATTCGCCTGGCGCTGTGTGGTTTTCGCATCTCTCTCTCTCCCCCCCGCCCCGGTGTGCTGGCTGTGACGAATTTCACTCCACTGAGTCTGTGTCTACATTGTTTGTAAACAAACCGGTTTCACAGGTATTTTCAAAGTAGAATGGGGTGAGTCTTCCATGAAAGACACTCCACTTTCCCCCATGGACACATGTTTTCTTAGAAAAACAGATTCACAACGCGAAGCTGCGTCAGTCTTCTGTGTAAAAAAATCGGTTTGAACACCATGGGAGCTGTTTTTAATAAGCTGCTGAGTAAAGAATATGATTTTTTCTGCTGTCAGCAGTATTGTGTATATAGTTGACCCTTACCTGAATGAAAACAGGACATAAAGAAAGGCTTTCCAAAATCAAACAAAGCTTTATTCCCATGCTTAAAGTCTGGGTAATTGGAAGCTACGCTGTACGGGTTTTTCGCAAGAAGCCGTATTGAGCAGTATTTCTCGCGTTGTGAACGTGTGTACACAGCGTCCCCCCGGATTCCAGTTAGTGCGTAACTACACATCGATGAAAAAACGGAGGTTTAAAAAAAGAGAATTAGCTTACTGATAGTTTTATGTGGAGGCTGTGAACATTTTCACAAGTCGTGGTCTTTAAAATGCACTTGGTTTGAAGGCTTTGTGTGTTTCCCTTGCGAAGATATGAACAAAAGAATATTCAAGCATGGTCAAAAAAATGGCTTAAAAACGAAGCTGTCACTCTTCTGTGCTTAGTGTGCTAAGTGTGTAAAACACTTGCAGCATTGTGGGTGCTGTGGTTTAAATGCTATTTGCTTGTTAACAGCATTGCCCTCTTCTTAGAGGTGCACAGTGCCACATTAAAAAAAAGCACAAGAAAAAGAGATTCAGAACACAGTCTTCTGTGTAAGAAAATCAGTTTGAACATCATGGGAGCTGTTTTTAATAAGCTGCTGAGTAAAGAATATTTGAATTTTCCTGCTGGCGCTCTGAACGAGTTAAATTTTAATGTAGGAAAAATGTATTTCCCAGAAGCTATACCGATTCTTATGGAAGCCCGTTTCCACCAGGGAGTAAAAAAAAATGCACTATGGTATTCTCTCTGATGCAGTGCAGTTAAAAAAATATCTCTGATGCTGTTCCTAAATTAATATCGTTTATGACCATCAGACGCTTTATGCTCCTTTTCTTTTTTCCAATGGATTGAACAGGGAGAGCCATTTCATTATGTACTTTTCACTGATGAAACAACACTGGCTCTGGAACAGTTTTCTACCGTGTCGTTTTATAAAAAGGGGAGATATAGGGGAGCAAGACCCAAAACAAACATGTATGCCATACGGCGTACGCGTTACTAAAGCTAAAATTAGCCTTTGTCACTATTGTAACCACTAAATAAAGGCATTAATATAGAAATCCCTACATTCCAAACTGTATATGGCTGGTATTGGTATTTTAAAGAAAAAATACACACCAGTATTCCACTTTCTCCCTAAACATCTTAAGCATCAAAGTCTGACATGTGGTTATTTCAGAAACGTTTTTACGTGCTCCTTCTGACCATGTTACTGTTTACTGTTACTGACCATATTAAGTTTAAGTGCCTGTTGGCACTTTTCCTGTCCGTCTGGGGGGGGGGCTATCCTACTCTGAGAATGTAGAGGAGGTGGAAAGTGCCCGCGGTCATTTAATTAGTATTAAAATTCGCACTGATTCCCTTGCGAAGATATGGACATAAGAATATTTGTGCGTGGTCAAAAAAATGGCATAAAAAAGACAAAGTTTTCATTGTCAGATTGTGAATCAAAAAAGGCATTGAATTAAACATGCGTTTGCGATTTTAATCAATTACTGTATTGATTGAAACACACAGTCCGTACAGATACAGTACAATCACATTCTCCTGTCTTCCCGTGGTGTAAAAAGAATTAGCATCACCCACTGAGTGGAATGTTCTCATTTGTTCTCAAGTGTAAAAAGAGGTGACAATTCTTAATAATTCCGTGTCGCATTCACTAACTCTTCAGTTTATTCCGCCAGAGAGTACATGAATGTAATTCGTTATTATTATTAATATCGTTATTAATTTGTTTAGATACACGATTACATACTATATTCCTTACTATACTATACTATATTCCTTGTTAATCAAGTTCTAAAAGTATGCGTTTGTTTAAGCCGATAATGAGCGAATTCACAGAAAAGGTTAAAAGACTATCACTTTTCACAAAGAATATAATCTTAATATGGTCAGAAGGAGCACGTAAAAACGTTTCCGAAATAACCACATGTAAGACTTTGATGCTTAAAATGTTTAGGGAGAAATGGAATACTGGTGTGTATGTTTTCTTTAAACTACCAAGACCAGCAATATACAGTACAGTTTACAAAATATGTTTATGTTCCTAAATTAATATCATTTATGAGCATGTGAAAGGCATGGTGAATTGGAGATTCTCAAGACTTACTTTGTATGATTGGAAACGAATACGTGATCAGGTCAGCTAAATGCTGTGGTGTTACTTTTTGTCAATGAAAAAATAAAGTATTTTCGTTTACAAAGACGATTACAAAGAATGTGGACCAGGGTAATACTTTGAGTTTACAGCTTGTCCAAGGTTATTCATTATTAATACTATTAGTGATATTTTCAGTAAAGACTGACAGCAGGAACATTCAGATTCTTTACTCAGCAGCTTATTAAAAACAGCAGCCATGGTGTTCAAACCGTTTTTTTTACACAGAAGAGTGACACAGCTTCGCGTTGTTAATCTGTTTTTCTGTGTTTACAAAGAACGTGTAATGCAGTAATACTACCTGCTGTATAGATACATAGTTTTAGATATTTAGATCCTGAAATTAATATTATTATTAATTTCTTTAGACACGTGATTCCATACTATATTCCCTATTATAAAATGGATAATTCCGGTCCTGAAATCTGATTGGCTGACACACTTTCGAAGCCGTGCTATATTCTCTAATATACGCACACCCAGGAATTTTGACTTCACTGTGTGATAAAGAAATTTTAAAGACTACTTCTTAGTGTAGATAAAAAAGCTTGGATTCTCATATATCTGATATCTTTTTCTGCTGTCTTTGTTGTGCTCTTGAGGATCCTTGTGATATTTTGAGCTCTCGTTGAATGATAAGTGTCACGTAGTTTAAATCATTTTCATTCTAAGAAATTATGAAACGCTCGGTTAAAAGCAAGGGAGATTGTCTGTTATAGTGGGCATAACGCCGCAGCGAACTCTCGTTTTTATAGTAAACCCAATTTTAACAACAAATCGCTGGCGTTATATCCTAGAAGACACTGAGACCAGGACCAGTAGGAGCGTTCCCGCAGCGAAAAAGAAAATGCCTGACGAACTAGGGATTGGACAGTTTTTCAGTGATTGTACGATTGATGGAAATGTTCAAATAAATATGCTAAAGAAATAAACAAAAAATTAATTTCATTTTATTTTTTAAAGAAACTTACATAACTATGATAGTTCCATTAAAAATGGAAAAAAATCTTGAACTGCTGAATGCAGAATTCAAATCTATAACATTAAAATCACCTATTAGAGAATTGAAATAAAAACCTGCCCTCAAAGTAAGACATTACCAACAAAGACCACAAGGTGGAGATATTGTATTCCTATGTTAAGAATGGCAAAGCTGGGATAAAGTAAAAGTAGTAGAAATGCATTGAATTTGAAAAAATACTGTTTTTAATTCTATCAAAATTGTTTTCATCATAAATATTCATTCCTTTCATTTTATTTTTTAAATAAACTCACATTATGTATAGTAGTGGCCTTCAATTTTTTTAAAAAATTCTAGCACTGCTGAATGCACAATTCAAACCAATAAAAAAATCACCAAATAGAGAACTAAAATAAAAATTTTCCCTCAAAATAAGACACAACTAACAATGACCACAAGGTGGAGATATTGACCTTACAAGTTAGGAAAGGCAGAACTGAGAAAAGGAATAAAAGAGCATTGAATTTTGAAAAAAATACAGTATTATTTTCTAAATGAAAAAGCGAAACAGTTACGCTGTAGTGTGGTTTTGCTGTTGCCTTTATGCTGTGATATAATCTACTATGCAAGAACTGCTCATGTTTAGGCAGTATGGAACTCTGTTTTGTTGACATTTCCTGTTATTAATACCTGGGACATATACCAACACATGACATAAAATATATCAATCACACAGTATTGAGGGCAGAGCCACAGGATCACTGCTAAACACTTCACTAAATACACTTTTCCTACTCATTTGACATGATCTAGAGTTGATCATTTCTTAAAAGACCCGTTGGCCCTTCTGCAGATCCGCAGCACCCGGCTCCGACCGGTGTGCGCAAGAGGGGCCGCGGCACGTGGTGCCTTGTCCAGCCGAGACTCGCTCCCAGCCCCACATTACACCCCAGCCCGACTGACCCAGCCTTAAGAGCCAATCCTTATCCCGAAGTTATGGATCTGACTTCTGAATTCTCTTACCTACATTATTCTAACATACCAGCAGCCCCTCTCGCACACCCCCGTCGGAACCTCCCCTCCCCTTCTTGCGGGGGAAGGCCAGGGTGCCAGGGGGGTTAAGCCATCATCTGCAGCGGCCGGCAGGTGGCGGGCGGCCTCGGCCAGTGTCTAGCAGCCGGCTTAGAACTAGTGCGGACCAGGGGAATTCAACTGTTTAATTAAAACAAAACATTGCGAAGGCCCGCGGCAGGTGTCAACGTGATGTGATTTCTGCCCAGTGCACTGAATCTCAAAGTGAAGAAATTCAATGAAGCATGGCTAAACGGCAGGAGTAACTATGACTCTCTTAACTCCCTTGGGTAAAGAGTGGAGACTTAGTGACCTCTACCTCCACGTGGTCCCGCTGGTAACTCCACTGCTCTGCTTGAGTATGTGGAGGCCAAATGAGGTCTAAGTTATCTCACCCCTCCTGTGGCCTCGCCAACCCACTGGGTAGTACCCACTGGCGAAACCTCAAAATGGAGAGTAATGTTAATGATGAACCATACATGTTCATCATGTCGCCCAGGCAAATAAGGTGCCCTGGAAGGACTTGGGGTTGGGTCCTGTTCCCTTAGAGCAAATCCCCTGTCAAGAATCAAAGAAGGAGAGTTAAGACTCGTCTCTGTGAGTACACAGATGACATATGACAACTTGGCCCAGGTCATGCCCGATGTTAGTCTACTCATCCATTCCACCAGAATATCTTCGATCAAAATAAACCATGCATTTGTGATCTACGGATCCCAATAGAAAACCATAAAGAGGCTTGACGATACCATCAACCTCCAAAGCCTCATACAAGAATGCGATCCCTCCCTGATGAACGTTTTGGAGGAATTTGAAAATGACACACCTGAGTATAATGACGAGAGCCTAACACCACCTCTGCAAGAGGAAGAGGACCATAGTCCAGAAGCGAATGGGTCACTCAATGAACCAACCTTTCTAAGTGGCCAGACCATAACCATGCAACTGCCAAATGATGATCAAACCTGTCTTATCTGCAAAGAAAAGATTGAAAGGCCGAGGCTGGCACTGCAACACTATACCCTCAAACACAATGAAATATCTATGTACCAAATGCAACAAAACAAGCAATAATCTCCACTCCATCCAGTGCCATCTCAAATGCAAAGGGAGAACTGACACGAATGAAGAAAAAGGTGAATGGAATTATAACATCTGTAACATAGACTTCCAATCAAAATCTGGTTTATCGCAACACAAACGACATGCCCATCCAGACATCCAAGAATTGAATATAAAGACTCCAGCAAGATATGGACAGATGAAAAGCTAATGAAAACACTGGAAATTAAATATAAAGGGGCAATAAACATCAATCAGCTAATTGCCCAAGAACTTGGCACAGTTCAGAAAATCTGACAGCATTACAATACGTCCTGGAAAATGGCAAAAAGGCCCATAAACAAATTGCAGTGGTGTTCATTGACATCGCCAAGGCATTTGACTCTGTGGCCTGTGACCAAATATTTCAAGTCCTGCAACAAAAAAAACTGGACAACCACATAATTGATCTAATCAAAAACTCTTACCATGACTGCACTAAAATGATCAAAACAGAAAGCCTGTCCTCACAAGAAATCTCCATTAAAGTTGGAGTTAAACAAGGTGATCCCATGTCACCCATACTATTCAACATAGACCTAGATCCTTTGATTAATGCCTTGGAAGAACACGGTTGGGGCTTCAGTACTGAGGCTGGAAACATCTCAACATTGGCATTTGCAGATGACCTGGTTCTGCTGAGCAACAGCTGGGAAGGGATGGAAAAAACATCTGCATCCTCGAAGAATTCTGCGCACAAACAGGACTGATGGTCCAAGCCAAAAAATGCCATGAGTTCCTAATTTCACCTACCAGGAATGACCAGGCGAAGTATTTAAGCCATTCTAACCCGCTTCTGGCTGCTCAGTATTGAGTCTACTCTTTGAGAGCTCTACCTGGCGTTTATTCTGTACCTCGCATTCTTCTGGATTCTGGACTTCCCTTTTGCCTTTCGACTTTGGACCTCGCCTCTTGTTTCGGATTGTTTGCCACTATTTGTACTTCCTGTATTTCGAACCACCTTTCTCCTTTTGACCATGGACTCGCCTTACGTACCGGATTGTTCGCCTGCCTTGTAACCTACCTACTCCTGCGTCTGCACAGGATCCACATATCTCTTCATTGGGGATTCGTTACAGTAGGTTAAATGAATTATTATTACTGGAGTATGTAAGGATAGTATGTGATGTGGGAATGTTATTATTGGTTTTATGTTTGTATTGTCATATATTGTACTGATCTCTTTGGCTTGCATGAGCTGACCAAACCAGACTCGATGCAAATAGTTGTTATGGTAATAGACGTGTTGAACTTGAGAAACTGTAGAGCAACACAATACAAGCAAAAACACAGACCTAGCATAAAATTACATGAGAAAACATTCAAACAAAAGCCAGTTTCAGTCTATTTTTTTCCTGAGGAATAAAGCCTGCTGTTATTTGTTATCAATGAGGCTCTTTAAGGCCTTTACCTTCAATAAAGCCCAAATCCCCACAAAAATCTCTCATGTGTCTTGCTGGAGAGCAGGCCCAGTTTTCCTCAGCAATGACTCATTGGCTTGGTGTCCTGTATATCATCTGGTCTATGTGTACCATCTGTGGTATTAAAATACTCCCTCTCAATTTCAGTATTTGTTTTTTTTTGTTTGGTTTCTCTGTTGTTCTAAAGGCAGATAAAGGTGTCTTGTGGAATCTAATTTTCAGGTTAGAGGTTAGTTTCAACAGTTTCACTTCCTGCACAGAGTGATGGGTCTGATTCTCATGCTAAGTGAACAGTTAATCAAGTCCACAGAAAAACTTTCAGAGTCAAGATGTTACAGCCTTCCTCACCTTTGTCTGTGAGGGTCTGGGTGTGTCCTGAGAGAGACCCCTGCTGTTCCCAGACTGAGGTACAGAGAGGCAATTAACTCTCTCTTTCTTCTTTTTTTCAGCATGGAATAAACCTATTACTTGTTCCTTTGCAGCTTACGCATGCTGACGCAGCTACCCACCAAATATCATATTTTACCAAGAAGATAAAAACAGTCATTCGCCTGCTCCAAAGTGTGTCGTTCTCCCCAAAAAAACTTCCTGGAGACACTTAATCATATTTCAGGTCTTCTCCCACAGCAATCTCTTGCAAGGAACAGAATTGTAATGAAGTCCTGTTCATCGACCACAAAAGCCTGCCTCACTGGTCTAAAGTTGACTCTTTAATTTATTCGTCTTCCAAAGGTGTCTTTATCTCGATGACAGGTGCAGAGAATCTTATGATTCCTGTGCCACCTATGACTTTAGGACTGTGCTGTTGTCTTTGTTATGACTTCTCCATGGTAATCACACACAATCTCTCCCTTTACAGGATCATTGTTGATTAGGAGACATCTCCAGATTCAAAGTGTTTGAAAAACCAATTAATAAAACTTTTCTCCCCTCTGTTTTGTAAGAGTTTTGAGAGCAGTGAGTAAAACTCCTCCCGCTGTATTTATTGTACATCCATATGGGAACCACACAATTAAAGGGCATCAGGACCAGGCAATAAGAGCAGTTGTAAACAAATTGTATTTACGAGAAATATACAAAAATATTCCTTTTCTAGTTGTAGTGGTTTTATGGTTTTACTGAGACAATTATTAATTGTAGCAGTAATCACGAGGTGGTTCGTTGTGGCTTTTAGAAAATCAATCATCAGAACAACTTACAACGCACACCCACGGGTTCAATACACGAGATACATTTATTAACATAAATTGTGCACCAAACATATACTAGTCTGCCTGGATACAAGCGGCAGACCTTACTGTGAGGGTTATTAATATACAAGGTATATAATCTCAAAGAGATGCAAACACAAAGAGATACACAACAGAGAATATATGTCAATATATATCGTTCGGTTACACCAAATCGCTAATCAGTGTTATTACCCACTGTTACTCTAAACTCAGGAGTAAATACATTACTCATGAATTAAATTGATAACAACTTGTGATGAGGTACAATTGAATTCTCGAGACGCAATATAGAACATAGGGTTTACTTATCCACTGTGTATGGATTTGGAATTTCCCTGCACGAACACCAAACCAGCTGACATGTTCTGTTGCAGCCTCAGTTCCAGCAGTTATCCAATGGGCATTGTCCCAGCATCCTCTGGCTACCGGCCAACCAGTCGAGGTGCAGCTCGGAGTAGGACGGGCGGAGGAATCTAACTGCGGCGCGCAGGGCAGTCGTTGCTCCGAGGGGATCTACCAGCAGTCCGGCTGGCTAGTAGAAAGTCTCTATGCACAGAGTGTGACCGCGGGTCCTCGCAAGTCACTCTTTTGCCCGGGAAGAAGCTGGTTCGTTCCCGGTCCAGCGCTGCTTCTGAATAAGCTATTCAGGTTGTCGACGAGGGTCCAACTATAGGCTGCCGTTGATCAAGCAGAGCATTCACGTTGGTAGAATTCTGAGTACGTACAGGATCCTCGGCCTTGCGCTTAGAACAAAGTTCAAGTCCCAGTGCAGACAACAGCAGTTGTCACGTGATTGTCTCTGAGGATGCGCGAAAATGGCCAAGGAGAGCCCCGACCTGAGCTTGCGCTCCCTTTTTGACCAAGACACAGATGTGTGTTGATTGGTTGAGAGTTTGGCGGGCATTGGAGACCCACGTGGTGTTACCACGCCCTGCCAGTCCCTGATTGGTTGATCAAGGTGAGATATGAGTCACTTACTCCTGACACTTAGGAATACAGTCCAGATGTCCATCTGGTACTCCCTAGACAGATAGGTGCCAATGGATGACCATTGATCATGATAGCCAGGCTTAGCTAAGTGCATCCCCGTTTGGGAGCTGTCCCTTATCAAAAGAAAACATCTTAAATCAGCCTGCATGAATACCTTCTCTGTGGCTGCACCACAGAGATGGAGAGTGAGATGGGGCCTCATTTAGGAAAGCACAGCAACGCTTAATTCTGTCTTATTAACAAGCATTGCCGCTACATAGTGATGTGTGCTAATATAAAAGCCGTTTTTTTCCGTGACATGATCTGGTTAGTTAGATTGAATAAAAGGCTGGGCTTGGAGGAGGGGAGGAGACTGTGGGGGTGGAGCAGCCGAATGGATTTCTTCTGATAAGCCACATCTCTCTACTCACTAGAGACACCAGTTCCACTTGAGACACAAGTCACTGGATGAGCTCTTCAGCATTTGTACCGTTGGAATAAAGGGCCCCTTGGGTGCAGGACATCGTAGGTTAGGAGCCCGAACCAACAGCGTTCCGGAGGCTTTCTGGCATTCTCCACAGCGTCGCACCACATCAGTCACGAAGGGTGCTAAACCTGTCCCCACCCAGCTCTGAGCAAAGCGTTGAGTCATCCTCTCCCATTGTCCAAACATCACAGCTATGTTCTAACAGATAGGCTTCTGAGGGGTCAGGTAGCAAAGTGGCTGGATTTAGAGCCCCTTCACACTCAATAATAATATTCGGAGCCTCTAACAGGACCTGCCACTTGCTCCATCAAACAGCATTAACCTTGCTGACCCGGTCATGTCCTCAGGGACATGAGGGTGTGTACCACTTGTGGGCATTGAACAATTAGTTGCTGGTCTAGCACTATGTTATTAACTGCCTGTACTGCTAGACAGAAGGCCTTAACAGCGTGTAGACATGGTCCCCAACCCCTGGCAACCTTGTCTAAGGGTCCCGAG
Source organism: Atractosteus spatula (assembly GCF_055471065.1). NCBI lineage: Eukaryota > Metazoa > Chordata > Actinopteri > Semionotiformes > Lepisosteidae > Atractosteus > Atractosteus spatula. The sequence goes on along the minus strand of NW_028296635.1, from coordinate 467,999 downwards.
TAATACCCTACCAGGTGGTACTTACCCCCATGTTCCTGTGATAGTACAGCTGTTCAGAATCTATTCTTTTCACTTACGTAGAGGTAGAAAGGTTGATCTGTCTGAGGAAACTCCAATGCAGGAGCCTGTAACAGAGCTTGTTTCAAATCATTAAAAGCATGTTCAGCTTCACGGCTCCAAGCAATCGGGTCAAGGGGTCTCCCTCCCCCCTTTCATAGGTCTGTGAGTGGTTTGCCCCGCTCAGAAAAAGCATCAACCCAATTTCTATTGAAATTGCTCAGGCCCAGGAATGACCACAGTATTGGGACTAGGGTGTGAGCTGATTGCCTGAGCCCAATCATCTGTCAATTCCCTCTTTCCCTGATTAACTTTCTGTCCCAAGTCAATAACTGTGTCTAGGCATAACTGCCTTATCATAATTAGCCTTGTGCCCTTTTTTAACCAAATGGTTAAGAATGATTTGGAGGTCCTTCTTGTGGGTTCCGTCATCGGGAGAAGCAATTAAAATATCGTCCACATACTGGATGACGACGGAGGCCACCGGAGGCAACTCCTGGAGATGCCTCCGAAGTGCCATGTGATACACGGTGGGGCTGTTATGAAACCCCTGTGGTAACCTGGTCCAAGTATATTATTCTCCATGTACAACAAAAGCGAACCAATCTTGTACCTCTGGATGTAGAGGAAGGGACCAGAACCCATTAGCCATGTCAATTACCGAAAACACCTGGTTCTCAGGTGTCAGCAGTTGAAAAATAGCAGAGGGATCTGTTACCAAGGGGGTGAGACAATTGATGTATTGATTAGCTTTTGAGTAATCAACTGTGAATCGCCACGCTCCGCTGGCCTTTCTGACGGGCCATATTGGGCTCTTGCTTGTGCTACAGATGCAGCCATTCAAAGTGCGCGTTACAGACACGTACCGCAGGTGACGTCGCTCAGTATGACGCAAGATGACGCGCGGCACCGCAGTACGTGATTGGTTGACCGACAGGGGCACTCGTGGTCCGTTGGTCTGTCGTAGAAAGACTTACAGTAAACGTCTTTGCTGTGCCCGTTGTAGATATTGAATTTTACCACTGAAGGGAAATCTTAGTAGCTGAGCATAAAAAGAATAGGAGCATACTGTAACGCGTGTGAAAGCCATAAACGATATTAATTTTGGAACATAAACATACAGTATATAGCTGGTCTTGGTACTTTAAAGAAAAAAATACACACCAGTATTCCATTTCTCCCTAAACATTGTAAGCTTCGAAGTCTTTAACGTGATACCGGAGTCAACAAGCATACTTTTAGAATTTGATTAAAAGGGAATATAATATGGAATCGCGTATCTCAAGAATTTAATAACGGCCTACTGGTCTAGGTGCGTGACTACCAACGGGCAGGTTGTGTGTTCAAATCCAGCTGGTGCTGGACCTTCCAGTTTTATTTATTTATTTTTTAATCGCGTAACATAAACATATTACCGTATGCAAACTGTACTGTATACAGTATGTATATGTATATTTAATGTCTTAACTGTGCCCGTTTAATTGAATTTAAAAAAATTATTTAACATGAACATTAAGCTGTTTACATCTTCCGCCTGAGAACAGTCACCCGTTGCTACCCAACGCAGAATGGTGATTGGCTGACACCATCTGACACCCCTCTGATTGGAGAAAAAAGACGTGCTGGTTTGCTATACATACTGTACCAAGAAGAGGATTTCTTTCTATTCAAAACATGTATTTTAAAAGTTTAAGAAGTAAAAACCTTACAGCGTACACAGATTTCTAAACTGATCAGGATCGTTATCTTTGTCTTATGCATAATAATATTCACCGCTCTGTCCAGCAAATTAATAATAAACTTTATTTTATATAGTGTTTTAAACGAATAAGTAATTAGATTGCTCATAAACCTAATCACTTGCTTTTTCTTTTTATTTAGGCTCAGATTTCAACTATAGATCGTATTATTAATAACCATAATAACAACCAACCAACAAAAACAACCATATAAACATAATACCAACCAAAAACATAGATAACAACCACAATACAAAATCAAATATATCAAACCATTTTACTCTCGCAAAGTCCTCCAATTATCATAATCCCGCCCCTTATGCAAAACCAAACCTTCCTCCCATCCCAGTTTATCCTGTTTATCATAAACAAAATCCACCTCAATTTTCAACATAAAGCATTACACAAAATCAATACCTCAACACTCCATACTCAACAACGATAATTCACAAACAGCCAGAACATGTAACTACACATTCCCAAACAGACCTAATTTCCATAGCCCCGCCCCTTATGCAAAACCAACATCCCTCCCCTGTTCTCTCTCTCCCCTGGCGGTTGTAATTGTTTTTATTTTCAAATAAATTTTAGCAAAGTCATGTATTTTAAAAATCTTAGGATTTTTATATTTATATCTTTATTTAGTGGTTTCATTATTGACAAAGGCTAAACTTTCTTGGAAAAATGTCTTTTATGTAAACCATGTTTGCTATTAATTCATTCAGGGCTAAAATATGTTCATTGTATTCTAATGAAAGAAGGGTTCCTTTCGCCGTAGTCGGGAGCCTAGTCTTTAACTAGTAAGTACTGTACTTACTGGGTTTTTGAGGGTGGGGGGAGTGTCTTTCGCTGGAAATCTCGCCTCCTACTTTGAAAATACCAGTGAAACCGGTTCAATTCGTCACAGCCAGCACTCCTGCAGAGAGGGGGGTTGTACTTGCAGTGTATGCAGTATACGCGTTATGCTCTTCGTTAATGTCTAAGCCGGAACATATCATATCTCATTTTGTATTTCTTAAAAAAAAATCGTTTTCCCAGCCTAACAGTATTGTTTTTAACCTGTAAATTTGCTGGACAGAGAGGTGAACATTATTACACAGAAGACAAAGATAGCGATTTACGTTGCATTGTGTATCGTGCTGCTTTAATACAGTTTTAAATAATTGAAAGTCTAAACAGTATCAGCTTTATTTATGGGTTTTAAATAAAGGTGATTTAAACGCGATTTAAATCAATATAAATGTTTATATTGTAACGCATAGGTGACTATTCATTGTTATTAAAATGACTTAAATTCGATCATGTTGTGATATTTAGAAATATACATTTGTTTGGTGCGAGTGAAGTTTTATTTAATCTCTGAGCCATACTGATTCTTCTGGAAGCCAGTTTCCGCCAGGGAGTAAAAAAAAAAACACACTATGGTATTCTCTCCAATGCAGTGCAGTTAAAAACATACCTCTGATGCTGCTCCTAAATGAATATTGTTTATGACCATCAGAAGCTTTATGCTCCTTTTCTTTTTTCCAGTGGATTGAACAGGGAGAGGCATTTCATGATGTACTTTTCACTGTTATAACAACAGTGGCTCTGGAACAGTTTTCAACCATGTCGTTTTATAAAAAGGGGAGATATGTACACGTTACTGAAGCTAAAAGTTTAGCCTTTGTCACTAATGTAACCACTAAATAAAGACATATAGAAATCCCTACGTTACAGACTGTATATGGCTGGTATTGGTAGTTTAAAGAAAAAATACACACCAGTATTCCACTTTCTCCCTAAACATTTTAAGCATCAGAGTCTTACATGTGGTTATTTATTGCATAATTTAATTTTGAAAGCCACTGAGACATCAGGTACTACTGTTGTATTTATGAAAAAGAAACAAAACAAAAAACATACTAACAACTGTGCCATCCTACTCCTTAGTTAATACATTTTATTATTCATAAACAGTTAACATTGTTAGCAAAATATTTTGAATTATATTTAACCCTATTTTTTCTTTAGTTTTGTATTTAACTTATTATATGATAGTCAGACTTAATGTATATTTGAACAATGAAAATATATTTTTACAAGATTTTACATTAAGCACTTAAAATTAATATGGTTAATAAAAGTAAACTGTAACATGCTGTAACAAGATCGGTTAAACTGCGAAGAAAATGCTTTCAGAGAAAATGTTTCAGGTGTGAAGAACATAGATCTCTAATGCAATTTCAACCAAACCTGTTCCCACACACCCTGCCCCCACTACCATTAGAATATACACGAACATTTTAGCGTTTCATTCTGAGCAGAAGACCCTCACACCTGAAGAGTGCTGGCTGTGACGAATTAAACCGGTTTTACAGGCTTCAATCACAGACCATGTGACATGGGACTCAGTAAACTAACAGCGCCACTGGATTTGATAATACCTAACCAAAATCCGCAATATGGAAACAGAACCTGTGTGATTGTTGATAGATGATGTACTCGTAACATTTTTTCAAGACGAACTACAACATTTAAAAAATGACTTGTATGTACTTGATATCTCTAATCAATCCACGGGTCCCAGCACAAAACGAAAGTAAAATGCATACCGTTTCGCGCTTCTTATTAGTTGCTCAAAAGTAATTTGACCGTATGAAATGCATAATATAAACCTAGAAACATATACGTGAGCAGTACTTAAGCACTGTAGTATCGGTGTTAAGACATACCTCTCAAATACTGTAAATCAAGTTAAAAATATCTCAAGACCGATTCTGGTCGTAATGAAACCATGTTTCGTGTATGTTTTCTTTTTCATCTTGAAATAACTCATTTCTAAATACCTTTTTCACTGTTAACATCTTGCAGCAACTTTGCGAACAAAATATACACTCTGACAGTTCATCCTGCTACCAACATTAAATAAAACAAATCTTAAGATTTCTATATTTATGTCTTTATTTAGTGGTTTCATCAGTGACAAAGGCTAAACTTTCTTGGAAAAATGTATTTTATGTGTTGCAGAAAAAACTGACTTGCTTTAACAAAATATGTTTACAAATCCTTTCACCTGGCATTTTCGTAGTTAGAAATTATGGAACGCTCTGTTAAAAGCAAGGGAGTTTTTATGTCCGTTGCAGTTCTTTTGCAACATGAATATAATTATATCGTTATTAATTTCTTGAGATACGCGATTCCATATTATATTCCCTTTTAATCAAATTCTAAAAGTATGCTTGTTGACTCCGGTATCACGTTAGTTAAAGACTTCGAAGCTTACAATGTTTAGGGAGAAATGGAATACTGGTGTGTATGTTTTCTTTAAAGTACCGAGACCAGCCATATACTGTATGTTTATGTTAAGATTTCCCTTCAGTGGTAAAATTAGATATGAATATTCAATACTTAAACGGGCACAGTTAAGACATTAAATATACATATACATATTGTATACGGAACAGTTTGCATACGGTAATATGTTTATGTTACGCGATTAAAAAATAAATAAATAAAACTGGAAGGTCCAACACCAGCTGGATTTGAACACACAACCTGCCCGTTGGTAGTCATGCACCTAGACCAGTAGGCTACAAGACAGCTCGCATGAGCAGGCAGGCGAAACAGCCCTACACAGCCCTGCCGCAGTACACGGATATAATCATACCGTTATTAAATTCTTGAGATACGCGATTCCATATTATATTCCCTTTTAATCAAATTCTAAAAGTATGCTTGTTGACTCCGGTATCACGTTAGTTAAAGACTTCGAAGCTTACAATGTTTAGGGAGAAATGGAATACCGGTGTGTATTTTTCCTTGTGATATTTTAAGCTCTAGTTGAATGATAGGTGTCGCATTTTAAATCATTTTCGTAGTTAGAAATTATGAAACGCCCTGTTAAAAGCAAGGAAGTTTTTATGCCCGTTGAAGTAAAACAAAATGCCTGACAAAGTATGGCTTGGACAGATTCCAAGTGCTTGTACAAATGTGCTAAAGAAATTATACTTTGAGTATACAGCTTGTCCAAAGTCATCCATTATTAATACAATTAGTAATATCTTCGGTAAAGGCTTTGATGCATAAATATTTCTGATAAAGGTAGGTTGTGTACTTTTGTCCAACTGAGCAATCTTGCTTTCATAAAATATACCAACATTTTAATGACTGAAGATTAACATGCTGTAATACACTGTTCAAAATTAAAGGCTCAAATGCTGTACATGAGAGGTTAAGCTCCCCCTGGCGGTTTTACAAGGTGACGCCGGATAGTTTCCGGCAGAGCGTTAAATGACGCGCGATTAACCACGTGACACTGCGTGACACCGCGTTATACCGCGACACGCCCACCGGGGTATGCCGCAAAATAACTCACCCATTTTGAATGGCTGCATCTGTATGTGTTTTTCGTACAATGCCTTGAGCTAATAGTTTTTGTACTACTCGTCGAACCCCTTCCTCCGCATCTTTGTTGATTTTATATGGCTTTGTGTATGGCGGGGAATTCCCAGAAAATGTGGTGGGTTCCATGTCCAGAAGCCCACATTCATCCTTATCCTTTGTCCAAATTGAATGACCTTTCAGTTCATCCTTCTGGAGGGACCAGATGTTTACATCCACCCTCTCCTCATGTACAGTTAATGTAATTCCTTGTAGATATTTCAGAGCATCCCACCCCAAAAGATCTGGGGTAGGTCCTACGCACATGACAGCATTAAATGTTACTTCTCCATCTCCTAGTCTAGTCTCGAGTTTTTGAGTCTCTTTGAGTATTATTCGATTGCCCCCTACACCAGTGGCCTCCATCTCCCTCCCTTTGAATATTACACCACACCGTTCAGCTGACTGTTCAGATAAACAAGACAATTGAGCCCCAGTATCCCATAAAAGAGACATTTGAGTCCCATTAATTGTACACTGTAACTTAAGTTCCTTTTCACCCAGCTCCTGCGATAGGCGTAGGGAGGCCACTAGGGGGAGGCCTAGGTTAAAAGATCCCTAATAGCACGCTTGTCTGCTTCACTCAAATCCTGTAATTGTGAAAGCAGGCTTTTTTGTCCCTCTCAATTTGAGGCATTGAATGGAAGATCGCGATGTTTTCCAGCCCTGCCTTCAATGGCCATTCGTTTTTTGCAATTTTTTTGAAAATGTCCAAAACTTTTACAATAATGGCACTGACCTGTAATAATTCCCCTTTTGGAATAAGTTGTGTGGTAGAGCCGGCTTCACCCTTCTGCATGGGGGGTGTTCACCCTGTTTGTATTGCCTGCAACTTAACATACATATTCCTTTCGATTTGTCATGCCATTTTAACTGCTTGTTCGTGTCTTGCACTATTTCAGGCTCTTTCAACTGAAGGGCTTTGGCTATATCAGGCTTGAGGCCACTCAAATAAATCTGTTTAATCACAGCAGATTCGTCGCTTTTCACATCATCTGTGTCACAAACTCACGAGCATTCCAGCCAGACTGTGACGAAGCAGTCAGTGAAATCAGCCACATCCTCGATCTCTTTCTGCTGACAAGCAGATATCTTTTTCCAATCTGTTTTTGGTGAGTAATGTTGTTTAAGCCATCGCCAAACCCACTCCCATCGCCCTCCCCTGCCGTTATCCTCACACAATTGCCTAAGTTCTCCAATACGCTTTTCCCCTGTCCTTCGGAGGATCATAGCGGCAGTCAGGGAAGTGATACCATAAGTATCTTTTAACTCCTGAAGCACACTCCAGGTCTGCTGCATGCCTATTTTCGGGTGTGGTACTTCATTAGCCCACCAGTCAATATCTTCTGGTTTTGGATTTGATCGTATGGGGGGGTTAGGGAAGGAAGGTGCGAGAGTAGAACCCCTCAACGGGGTGTGGGACGGAGTTCGGGTAGCGCTGTCATCAGCAGCGGCGGCTCCTTCTACGTCAAGTCCTTTCCAACTTTGGGTGAGAGCACAGATCTGCAGGCGTCCTCCCTCTGATAGGGGAGATCCTGATCTGTCTTTATCACACTCATACCAAGTGTCATCCTAATCAGACGCCCTGTCTCCATATGGCCAATGTGGGAATTGATCCCAATCATTTGCGTTACCTGCCTGTCGGTTCCCCTGTGGGAGAGCAGGATATAATTTAGTGGACGGCTGCAACACATTAACCAGTGCAGTGCGCCCAGGAACTAATTCTTCCATCAGTCTCAGATTCTCCTGCCTTGCCTCTTTTAGCTTTTGTTCAAGCTCCTCTTTTGCAGTGAGTAAATTATCTTTCCTTTCATTTAATGCTTTCAGTTTTTCTGTAAGCTCTTTTTTGTATCACATTCTGATTTCTCTTTCACGTTTATCAGCCGAGCACCAGGGCTGCAGCTACATCCTTGTGCTTTTGCCAAATCTCAAATGCTTTCTTACAGGCATCCTCGCCCCAAACTCCCTCTGATAAACTCAGCTTCTTCATATATTTTTTTCTCCTTTTCTTTCAACTTACACTTATGACTATGTATCAGACACCTCCACCACTTTCTCAAACACCCAGTTAGCACACATGTTTGGTTTCTGAAGGTTTACTGTGTCGTGTGTGAGGTAACAGCTCATAGGCAGATCCTTTTACTTGGAAATCCTGTGCATTGCTGCACTCATGCAACTAAGGGCGTCTGTTACCTCCAAATATAAATGCCTCTCAGAGTCTTTAGAGAGGACTTACACCACACAGGTAAGGAACGAGAACACGATCCTGTTCTCTGGATCAGTAATTCACCATCCCCAGAATGCCATCATTGCTCCCAGGTGGACTTACAGACTGGGCTCCAGTCAGAGCTGATCTCAACGTCCTTTAAATCCTGCTACTGAGTGCTTTGCTCTTTTATTATGAGGTGTGTTTATGTAAGTGTGTTGTGCGTATGTGTATGTTCACAAACAAGAAAAACACATAAAAAAACATACATATATTATCTCCTTTCCTCCTGTTCCCTTTAAAAATAAAAAAAACACACCACACCGTGCACAATCAAGGCACAACTCAGCTCAGGACCCCACGCGCAATTAAGGCACAAAACCAGTTCTGAGCTTTGCAATAAAGGTCCAAACCCGTTCAAAAACTCCACGCGCAATTAAGCCATACACCAGTTTTGAACGCCATTCGCAATACCGTGGCTCGTCACCTGCCAGACTATATTCTGGGCTTCCAGCCAACCACCCATTTCATATACCGGTGTCTTCTCCGGGCCAGAGGAAACCAGAAACTCACGTTTACTCCATCATCTCGAGCAATCCTTGCAGGGAGCAGAGACTTGCCAATCGGTCAGACAAGAGAGTCGGGACTTTTAAAAAAAGAGGAGTCCTTACCTCTTTGTAGTATGCGCGCTGACCATCTCTCCTGCCGATGGGAAGTCTTGCGCCTTCTGAAGTATCCTGTTCATGATGCCAAAAGATGTTGTAACAGACAAATAAGTTCTGGATCCCGAGGTGAAGTTTAAACAGCTGAGTTTTATTACATGCAAGGAACAATAAGACTGAAGCATTGTTTGGAATACAGGTACAAAACTTCCAGTTTATATAGCACTTTTTGGCCAGTTCTGACATAGTTTGTTTCCATGGTAATGGGGAAAGGTCACGGTGTCCGGACAGTTCCCAGACTTCGACCACTCTTAATGGTCAGTTTTAAGTTTCCTTCCTTGGGGGGGGGGGGGGGGTTCTAGCTGGCATCTGGAATCCTTATCAGTTATCCCCTTTTTACTGCCATAACTCTAAGCCTGGAATGTCTTGTGTGCAAGAAGTCCAGTTCTTGTGCAGGAAGGAATCAGTTAACCCCTTCTTCACATCTTATATCTTTCTTCATTCCCTCTGAAAAAGTACTTACAGAACAAATGTAAAACTCATTACTTTCTGATGCGATGGCAGCCATTGTGTGCCAGAATGCTCACCACACCAGCTCTCAGTGGGGAGGAGAACAGTGTGATGAAGCCAATTCATAGATGGGGATTATTAGGAGGCCATGATTAGTAAAGGCCAATGGGAAATTTAGCCAGGATGCTGGGGTAACACCATAGAGAGTCAGGAAGTCGGTTTTACATCTCGTCCAAAAGACAGCACTTTTTACAGTACAGTTTCTCTGTCACTATACTGGGGCATTAGGATCCACACAGACTGCAGGGTGAATGCTCCCTGCAGGCTCCACAACACCTCTTCAAGCAGCCTTAATTTACTTACTTTCCTGTTTCCCAGGAGGTCTCCCAGGTACTGACCAGGTTCACACCTGCTTAGTTTTAGTGGGTTGCCAGTTGTGAGTTGCAGGGTGGTATGGTTGCCGGCAATTATTGTGAGCCTAAGGTAGTTGTTTTAGCTAATTTATTTTTACTTCCCCTGATATTAATAATGTTGACTTATTTCTTTTTATATCTGTTGAAAAGGAAAATTCCCTCAGTCCATTACACCTGAAGACATCTGGGGACAGATCTCAAATGGCTTCAATCGGAACATCCACCAAGTAAGAGTTCATTGTTGTTTTACAAAGTCATGTTTTATTTCAGAATCACGTACCTATCTGATAAAATACAATTAGGGAGAAAGCTTAATTAGGAAAATGTAGGCCTTCTCTTGTTTCTATAGTCAAATGTTTTTCTATGTTGTCTTAGGAAACCCAGCAGGATTCCCCTGGTGTGCAAGATGTGCTAGAAGACATTTGACCAGCTTCCTGCTCACTTGAAGAGGGCGTGTATGAAGCGAGCCACACCAGAGGAGATCAGGATGGCCTCTCACCAGGCCAGGAAGGACTTGATGAGTCACCTGAGGAATAGGCAGGTTGTGGATTACGAGAGCATAGAGCTATTGTTCGATGAGGCAAATAGGAACCTGGCTGTGGGCCTGGTGGAGTCCATTGGCTGTTTTGTATGTGGGAAATCTGAAGACAAACCAGCAAGGTGAGAGACTGAATTTTGCCATTTCTTCATTGTATTTTCATAGTTTTTTTTGAAACCGGTTAGCTCGGTTAGTATTTTATGTAATTGTGGTTCCAGATGCCCTATGGAAGCGCCTCCTGTCCAGCAGAAAGAGGTGCAGTCCAGTGACTAAAGAGGATAAGGAAGACGAAGGAGAACATGGGAGTTTTGGAGAACTGGAGCAGCAATACGACTTTCCTCTCGTTTCCAGTTTGATTAATAATTCAACTGGCTCTCACATATGAAATCATTCTATATATTCCTATGTATTCCTACAGGACCCCAGTAGTTAAGAGTTATCAGAAGGCTCTCTGGAAGAGAGTGGCCCAGGCTGGACTATACAGAAAACACGCTCTGGATGCTCCTCTCCTGGCTGGGTTTAAACAGTACCTTATACAGGACCTGGGTGTGATAAACTGCTCTCAGGAGGTAGTTATTTAAAACTGGGCAGAGACTCCAAAGTACGTATTTTAACCCATTAGCAAAGAATTCACCCATCTGAGATTGTGCCAGCTTTAAAAATATTTTTTTTTAGATAGACAACATTTCCAGATTCCTGTTTTTTATGGATCCATCTGAAGCATCCTTGATGTTTGTGAAGGACAATCTCAAAACTGAGGATGACTGGACTGTCTCTCCAAACCATTCCTAATTACATCAAAAACATCAACCGGTTCCTGCGCTATATCCTGAATGCCACCAACCTAAGACAGGAGGATCATAGTCATCAGAAAGAGATATTTTCCATTTGGAGCTCTGATTCCAGTTGGTTTCTAGTTTTACTACATGACGGGAATTGACATTGATGGTACTACTCCTTCTGCCAGATACACACAGCTGCAGAGTCCTGGTCCGAGCACCAGTGACTGCTGGAAGGTGCTGAGGGCTAAGAGAAAAGAGAGATGTTGAGAGGATACTGGAGAAGACGCACACCTCTGAAGACATCACCATGCCTGAGCAGCTTCTTGTGCTGTATTACCTGCAGGCCATTCTCCAGCTGGAGCACCTGCAGCACCCACGGGTGGTATAGAATATGACAGTAAGCATGACAGTTATGCATATTTCAGTTGTTTGTTCAAATTCTAACAATGACACTATTATCTGACATTTATAAAGAGAAAGAATAACAATGATAGTCAGGGCTCATCGCTGTCATTTAGGTGGGCTCCCGTTACTTAGGGCCTTAACAGGGAGACTGGACTGGAGGGTGGGGTGAGGGAGAAGATTCTCTCAGCTCTGTTTTCAGTCAGGCAGAATGAATGCACTTGAGAGTGGAAGTGTGAGAGTGGAATTTGATCTCCACCCCAACTTCTCTTCAGTAACTCCATATGGAAGAAGAGTTAGTGAATGGCAAACATCAGGTTCAAACAGCCTCAGCAGCACTAAATTGTAATGATTCTTGATGACACCTCCTCATGTTATATGTAAGCCCCTTCTCTCCTTCACATTCATCTTTTGCACCTCTCTTCCACACCATCCCCTACATGTGAGTCCTCATTGGGATCCCAGCCTCCTCGTTCTACAGAAGCTTAGCACCCAGCCAAGTGGGTCAGACCGACTGACTGAAACACTCAACACTCTCCATACACTTCATTGCTGGGTGCTGCTGTTGCTACTGTAAAATGATCATTGGCAGTTTTGAATCAGATAGGCAGCTTGTGATATCAGATCCAGGAATGGATGCAGAGAAATAATTTTGTGTCACAAAGAGGGCAAAAACTGGCGATAATAGCAGACACAAAGCACACAACCTCCTCTCAGCAGCTGGCATGCTTTGCCCTGAATGAAGAAGAGGAACATGTAAGTCGAATTTACGCTGATATACGGTATTCTCTCCAGTTCATTGCCAACATCTGTCTTCGGCATTCAACAATAGTTGAAAAGTACAATAACTGCATTTTGTACTGCCACTGATAGCATATGTGGAACAGAGACTGAATTATTCTAAATTTCTTCTGTGGGGGAGTCAATTTATAGTCCTTCCAACGACTTGCGAAGACTGCATGAGAAGTAAACCAAATCACAAAGTTGTTTTAATGTATTCATCGAACTGCCTGTGGCTTGGAAACAATCATACACTGTGTGTATGTGTTTGTTTTGTAGATACTACCTCCCATTCATCACCTGCCAGGCTGCCAGGAGGGCATTTGAGACGGCCACAAAGAGGCTCACAGATGCACAGGAGAGCATTGTGGCGGATTATCTGCACACTCAGATGTTACTGCAGAGAAACACTAGAGGATGCTGACACATGACAACATCTGCTCAGCCATTGAAGTCATTGAATGTGTTGCAGAGGAGGGAGCTCAGTAAGTGTCAACATTTTCTGAATAAATGACAAAATATTCATGTGTCAAAAACAGCAATTACTTCATGCTTTTGAAACATCAAAAGAGCAATCGCCAGTAAGTGCTGCAGGATGCACATCTGCTGTGTAACTTGAAGAGAAAACACCACTTTCAGTTCTATTCAGCCAATGTGTTACAGATATTATTGTGATCTAATATTCGTTTTTAAATCAGATCAACACCAGCCCTCGCTGTTGCAGCTGCAGGATCTGGAAATCCGAAGATGGATGATGCCACAGCCTTCTAGGAGCTGACACTGGAGTTTCCAGTGTCGTTAGACGGGCAGCTTCCCAGAAAGAAAGAGTGCCTGAGACTGATTGGAAGTCATGACCAACACTGTTAGGACCGGTGGAGATCAGAGCAGAGGAAGATGAGACTGCAGAACATTATTGGTAAGTTTACAAAACTATTATTTACACAGAGAAACTGACAAAGTGAATTTGAAATCAGTTCTGAGGGTTTCTGTTCTGGTTTTCATTCCAGACCATTACGCTAGACAGTTACCAACAGAAGGCCAGGTGACCCGCTATTTTCAAAAGATGGACTGGACTGCAAATACACCAACAGCATCTGAAGTGCTTGAGAAGTGGAAGCCCAACACAGATGCACAACCAAATGAAAGGCAAATTAAAACCTGAAGAGGCCTGAGCATCACTGACGATCCAGTGAAGGGGAAGAAGGTTGTGACTTCCAGGTGTTTCCTGAAGGTAGAGGTAGTGTGTGATCACCATGGCAAGGTCATCACAAAGACAGCTGCAGAAGCCCTAATGGCACAGATGGCAGAGGCAGAGATGAGATGTCTGTTCTTTTTTGATGGACATGCACAAAAATGTGCATTGATGCTTGTGAAGAACAATGCAACTTCTACCCGGATAAGGAGACGATCGGAAGGCAGATAAATTCCTCTAAGAAAAATGACAACATCAGGGCTCTTAGAGAGTCGTTCATAATCAACGGACAGCCTGTCATGACAATTCTGTTTATAGCAAAGAGGGACATTGCTGAGGGAGAAGAGCTCCTCTTTCATTACAGAGTTTCGAGGAAATCATTGCTGCATGAAGGACAGGCTCTGAAGTGGTTGGATAACTGACCAGTTCCAGAAAATACTTTGTAAGTATGTTGAACATATTTTCTTTTAACTATTAAAGATTGTGTCTTCTTGTGACTTGAAATCCATCTCAGTATTGTTTGTGTCATTGTTTTGAAGATGACATGTCTCGTTCTCCAACAGCTAGGATACCAGGAGGGGACAAGAGACAGTAGAAAAGTAGATAAATGAAGCTCAGAAGAGCAGTCTTCACTCAGGTTAGGAGATTGTCAAACAGAGATCTTTAAAACAATCAGCTGAAGGGGAGCACATCACAGAGATAGGGTTTCCCCTAGCACTCAAGACATGCTCACTGTACTGAAGTTATACTTTCCTTTTTATACATTAAAAGTAGGCAAGACTTTAACATATCAAAGGAACATACAGGGAAAGGGGCAGTGTCAAAAGTCAAACAAAACAGGACAGGAAGATGCCATTTGGCATCCTACACTCTGTTTCATTTCTCTCTGGTTGAATGGGTGTGAGGAATCACAGGCTTTTGTTTGCACCTAAGACAGTGGTCTTAGGTGCGAACAGAAAACCTTTCCCGCGCATAGTCACTGTCCTGACCTTTTGACTCGGTCTTCCACATTATCTAGAGTCATCCTGTAGGCTCTGTTCTTGGTGTCGTTCATGAAGTCCAGTCAGTCTCAGTCAATGTCTCTTCCAAAGCAGTTGCTTGTCTAATGCTGCTGGAAACTCCAGTGTCCGTTTTGGGCCATCATCAGTCTTCTGACAGTGAATATCGCCTTTATCTGTTAAGATTAAATTCATAAATCAATAATTACTTTAACACATCATTTCATAAAGATTTGAGAGTTTGTTCAATTTAAACTGACCCAAAAGCAGATGTCTTACATTGAAAAAGATTCTTTGCATTGCTCCACTAATCATGGACTAATTTGAAAACTATGTTTTAAATGGAGTGATCGCTCTTTTAAAACATGAAGATAAAGTCAACAGTTTTTCAAAAGTGGTGACAATTATACCTCTTAATTCCAAAACTTTCAAAAAGAACAAGAGCTGGGCAGATGTCGCATAGTGTTTTGTCTTGGGAATATTTGAGTTTTAAACCTTACATCTGGTATACTCAGTTCCTATTGCTGAATGCATGATGAAAGTATTGCTTACAGGTGTCTGACATAGAGCACTGTGACACCCTTTGAGAGAATCCTGTGCATATTTCACAAATTGTCATATTTTATTAGAGCTTACATTTTGGCTGCAGATTTGCAGTCTGGCCGACAGGTTGTAACGAACAGTTCTTTCCGGACCCTATGCGGACGACACAATCCAGAATAGTGAGGAAGGAATACACTAGGGAAAAGTCATGCAGGAACAGGGGGGCGTGTCCATACGGTGCTGGTGATCCGGGGAGGTGTGGCCAAGGCGAACAGTCCAGAATAAATCCAAAAGGGGAAATCCAAAAACGAAAGCAAAAGGTCCAAGGCTGGGAAATCCATCCAAACAGGAGATTAAAATCAGGTGCTGGGTCGGGACCGGCGGGGGGAACAAGGACAGGAGCAGGAAGTTAAAAACATAACGGAGCCAGGCGCAACTAGGTCCCGGGCTCGCACGATACGGGGATCAGATGCAGAGCCACGAGTAAGGTGCGCGCCAGGCTTATAAAGGCGAAACGAACCGGAGCGAAACAAGGAACAGGAGGCGGGAGTGATGCAAATGAGGAAGGGCTGGAGCGCCCTTAAGAGGAGGGGTTTGCGATCGTGACACAGGTGTTTTCAGAAATGACAAATTCTGGATCATATCAATGGAGCAGGAAAAGTGTATTCAGTGACGTGTTTGCAGTGATTCTGCGTCTCCAGCTTCAACACAGTGATATATATATTTATATGCTCCTGTGATTTATTGGTACATACCCAGGGCAATAATCAGGACCAGAGATAGTGTTGTGAAGTACAGCAACCCACAGGGACACAAGCGTAGACCCACTGGACTGCATCTCCTGCAAAAACCAACACATACAGGTGTGTAGCAGCATAGTACTGCGTACAGGTCTCAGAGATAGAGCGCTGTCCCCATTGACAAAAACCTGAGCTTTCTGCCCCAAATTATCAAATTTTTCTAGAGCTTACATTTTTGCTGCGGATCTGTAGTCGGGCCGACAGGTCGTTTAAGAAATTGTGGTTCATGTCAAATGAGCAGGAAAAGTGTATTTCATGAAGTGTTTGCAGTGAACCTGTGGCTCTGCCCTCAATACTATGATATTTTATGTCATGTGTGGGTATTTATCTATTCCTTTTATCTTTTCTCAGTTTTCCCTTTCCGAACTTAAAAGGACAATATCTCCACCTTGTGGACATTTTCAGTAATGTCTCATTTTGGGGGAATGTTTTTATTTCAATTCTCAGTTGGTTATTTTATTTTTATTGATTTGCATTGTGCATTCAGCAGTGCTAGATTTTTTTTTTTAATTGACTTCCACTACTGTACATAATGTGAGTTTATTTTAAAAAATAATACGAAATGAAAGGAATGCATTTTTATCAAGAGAACAATGTTGATATTACCGTGATTATCTTCCTTAGATCATGTATTCCATCATTAGGACAATTTGTGGGCTTGAACTACAAAGATTTTCCCGTTCTATGGTACAAGATAAATAAAAACAAAAGCAAAAAAAAATGTAATTAGATTTGTTTTTTAAAACACATGTAATAATTTATTTAATAAACATACGTGAAATAAAAACATTTTAAAATCATACTTTTAGTATATTTAGTCCCTAATGCACAATGCAATGATAATTTGTGCAACATGCACTGCTGTGTTTCAATACTCCACAGTGATTCAGAGTTCCATACTGCCAAAACATAAGCAGCTTTTGTATTGTAGAGCACATAATAGCACAAAGGGAACAGCGAAACCACACTACAGCATAACTGTTTTGCTTTTTCATTAAAAAAAACTGTATTTCTTCAAATTTAATGCATTTCTATTCCTTTTACCTTGTCGCAGCTTTTCTTAACATGGGAGTACAATATCTCCACCTTGTGATCATTGTTTGTAATGTCTTTCTTTGAGGACAGATTTTTATTTCAATTCTCTACGAGGTGATTTTAATGTTACAGATTTGAATTCTGCATTCAGCAGTGCAAGGTTTTTTTTTCCAAGTTCAATGGAACTATCATAATAATGTAAGTTTCTTTAAAAAAATAAAATGAAAAGAAAGGAATACATTTTTAAGAGGAAACCAATACTGACATTCCCATGATAATCTTTCTTAGTTCATGTATTGCATTAGAACA
Organism: Atractosteus spatula; assembly: GCF_055471065.1. Classification (NCBI taxonomy): domain Eukaryota; kingdom Metazoa; phylum Chordata; class Actinopteri; order Semionotiformes; family Lepisosteidae; genus Atractosteus; species Atractosteus spatula. The sequence goes on along the minus strand of NW_028296635.1, from coordinate 450,611 downwards.
CTTTGTGGGCTTGAGCTACAATGATTTTTCTGTTCTGTGATACAAGATAGAGTACTATGCTTTTTGACCTGTGCTTGCTGCTAAAATTACCATATTTTAGGAGCAGGAAAAAGTGTCCTCAGTGACGTGTTTGCAGTGATCCTGTGGCTCTGTCCTCAATACTATGTGATTGATATATTTTATGTCATGTGTGGGTATTTGTTCCAGGTATTAAGTGTCTCTGGAATTTTTTTTTTATGGAGAAGGTCAAGCTTTGGAGCATCTTCTTGGTAAAATATGAGATTTATTGGAGAGATTGAATTGCCTCTCTGTCCTCCAGCCTGAGAACAACAGGGGTCTCTCTCAGGACACACCCAGACCCTCCCAGACACAGGAGAGGGAGGCTGTAACATCCTGACTCTGAATGTTTCTCTGTGGACTTGATTAACTGTCCACTTAGCATGAGAATCAGACCCATTAGTTTTTGCAGAAAGTGAAAGTACTAAAAGTGTCACGACCGCCAGGCAGTCAAGACCAACTCTTAAGCGATCTAATCAGCACCAGCAGCGGGTGATTATTAACAAACGCCACCGCACGAGTTAAACCACCTGCACACACTCCACCGTGCGGTGCGCAGTGCTATTTATACCATCTTTACCTGCTTCCCGCTGCTCGGTATTGAGTCTACTCCTTGAGAGCTCTACCTGGCGTTTTTCCCCGTACCTCGTTTATTCTGGATATTGGACTCCCCTTCTGCCTTTTCGACTTTGGACCTCGCCTCTCGCCTCAGACTGTTTGCCACCGGTGTTCTCCCTGGATTACGATTTACCTTACGCCTTTTGACCACGACCTTGCCTCTCGTTTTGAATTGTTCACCTGCCTCATCTACTACCCGTGCCTGCGTCTGCACAGGATCCTTGTATCTTCCCACCAGGGATTCCAAACAAAACTAACCTCCAACCTGATCTTAGAGTCCATGCGACACCTTTATCTGCCTTTAGAACATCAGAGAAACCAAACAAAAAAAACAAACACTGAAATTGAGAGGGAGTATTTTAATACCACAGATGGTATGCATAGGCTAGATGATATACAGGACACCTGGAAGAACACATGAAATATATGGAGAATCTCAGTCATGGGTCATTGCTGAGAAAAACTGGACTTGCCTTGCCTTAAAGAGCCTCGTTGATAACAAATAACCAACAACTGGCTTTATTCCTCAGGAAAAAAATAGACTGAAACTGGCTTTTGTTTGAATATTTTCTCATGTAAGTTTATGCTAATTGGTTGCTTAGCTGCTAAGCTTGTTGCCTGTACTGTGTTGCTCGACAGTTTCTCAAGTTCAACACTTCTATTACCATAACAACCATTTGCATTGAGTCTGGTTTGGTCAGCTCATGCAAGCAAAAGACATCAGTACAATATACTACAGTACAAACATAAAACCAATAATAACATTCCCACATCACATACTATCCTTACATAATCGAGTAATAATGTATTCATTTCACCTACATTATATAACTGTGTTCACACATCTTACAGCCTCTGGGCAGGTGCTGTTACAGAAGCTGTACTCCTCTTATTAACAGACCTAAGCACTACCAGAGAGGAGGAAGGTAAACAGAGGCTGGGTAGAGTGAAAGCAGTCGGCGAGCATCTTTAGAGCTTTGTGTTTCAGTCTAGAGATGTAGAATGAATCCGCAAAGGGAAGGTCAGTTTTCGAGGCGATATATACTGCCCTCTTTAGCTATTCCGTGTCCTGGGCAGAAATGTTGCCATCTCACACAGTGAAGGGAAACAGCACAACACTCTCAATGACAGATCCGTAAAAGAGAGTCATTGCTTCCTGTGACACTCCAAACCTCTTCTGCTTCAGGGATAAATTGAAAATCTCTCTAAGATAGGAGCAAGCTGGTTGGCACAGGAATTCAGTGTAGAGGTTACAGAAAAGCCTACAGTAGATGCTTCCCTGCTGTTCTGTATGCAGAAAAACAATTTATGCTGCTGTGGTTGATAGTTGTCATAGAACTGTAGTAAGGTGTGTTAAGAGGTAAAATTCTAAAGAGAGTCTTTTGTTTCCCTGAAAAATAGAAATGGCTGCCAGATAATCTGAAGTACAGTAGTTTATAATTAAGGTCTCTGAAAGTGACAACCCTGGTTACTGGGACAGTCCTAAGAAGTCTGACTTTAGATTTCAGATTGAAAAAACCAATGCAGAAATCCCAGCCGGGACAATTTCCTAGTTTAAAAAGGAAGGGTCCCAGTCTTATCCAGTTTAGTTTTAAACTGCTCTAGATAAATTTGAATTGACACTGACTGAGTTGTCAAAAGCTCAGTATCTCAGAAGAAGAGTAAGCTGGAGGAATATAAAAAAGAGCAATTCAAAATATTGGGCATAATCAGTGAAAAGAAAATGGAAAATGAACAGAAAAAGAAACTACTCAAAGAAGCGTTAGTGAAAATAGAAAATAGAAGACCTTCTGTCATGGAGGAGGGCAGAAAAGAGATACAGGTAAGCTTGCATGATCAGGAAATCAAATTGGAAAGTTCATACAACAAGACTAACGAATAACTGAACAAAGAGAAATATTGATCAAGGAACAAGACTCTGCCCTGCAAGAAATCAGAGATCTCAAGCAGAGCATGCGTGTCTCAGGTAGGGGCCAAGGGTGCAAGTGCATTCAGGAAGCCTGGGCTCAGAGAATCTCTAGACTAGGATCTCCAAGTGGATCAGAAAGAGCCCTATACAGGACGCTCTGGTGTATCCGTCCTGTCCTTGATCCATTTTGTAGGTAAGGCAGCGGATTTAACCTCCACTAATTTAGATGGCTAACAATATACAAGAAATGTTTGATCTGACAATACCTGGTTGTAATTTCAAGACCTAAGTTGACGAGCTAAAGGATATGTTCCAGTTCATGCCTGAAGCTATGGAACCAAAGAAAGTTATTGTAACGCCCTTGCCCGGTGGTGAGGAGGAAGCACACCTAGGCGCTCATAGTACCGCGGAACAGGCTGGGAGTTGTAGCCAGGGGGAGTCTGAGCCTCAGCACGATGACCAGCAGCTGACCCTGCATATGTAAATAGTGTCGTAAGAGCTTTAGTGTCCTGTGTAGCCTTATAAGTGTATAGCCTGTTGTTAAGTAATTACCACCCTAAATATGTGTATATGTTCCGTCAGTCTCCTCGTGTGTGTATATGTTGTGTTTGGTTTTTGTGTGGTTTCGTTAGGAGAATAAAGCAGTTGCTTGGTTTACTATCACGTCTCCACTTGTCCTTTGTCCTGAGGGAGCCTGAAAACGCTACATTATTTTAGTGAGAAAAACTACCAGGTGAGTAGAAGGCAAGGCAGGGACCAAAAATCTGTAACGATTTTGATGTCAAGCTATGATATAGGAATATTTTATCCATATTGGTCAGGTATTGGCTGTTGCTGCTTTCCACTGGGTTAAGCACGGATATCTGAGTCTCCTCGTGAGTTTTACTAGAGGATCAGATGCATTTATTTTACTGGGCAGAATTGTGTCAGTGATGAAGAGAGAGCAGGCATATTTTGCCTATCCCAGCATACGATTGAAATCATGCTGTCAAGGGATTCCTTAACCAGAAGGAGTAATGAGCAGCCTTGAGCATGAGAGCGAATGTCATGCATACAGTCCAACCATGTGCTTCAGATGACCGCTCTATGCAGGGTCAAGTAGGCCCTGCTAACCACACCATCCACCAAGTGTTCACAGAGCAGATTCAAGAACAACTAGAAAAGACAGACACACTGGAAACAGAGGAGCACCCTTTCAGACACCCTATCTGGTCAAGATGCAAATCCAGTGGGGGACAGGAACACAGCTTTACAATAATGCTGATGAGTCACTAGAGAACCTGAAGAAAGAGGATATAACATCGATGCAGTTCGGAGAGGATAAAAATAAACGGATGAATTTCACCCACAGCAGATATAAACCAAGAAACATTGTAAAATCACTGCATACTTTTTGTTGCATATCAGTCATATTTGGGAACTATAATTCACGAGGAATGACAGCAGCCGAAAGCTAGGGAGAAATTAGAATCGTTTATTGTGATGTGGAGATTTGGCGTAACCCGCTTGGCTGAGGGCCAACCTCCCGGCCGTTGGACGGGGAGGATAGGACCCCCATGCGACCAATGGGGTAGCTGCAAAGGTGGAGAGGGGGTGGAGGAGGGATGCAGAAAACGAACGAGGAAGAGGAGAGGGTGACGTTTGATATTTATGGAGACCGGTTGCTTACGTCAGGATTAGTGAGAATTGCAGCAGCTGTGTCGAATGAGCGCGGCTGCCTTCATTCCTCCCGAACTTTCATTAAAAACTCCATTTCACGAGGAATGACAGCAGCCGAAAGCTAGGGAGAAATTAGAATCGTTTATTGTGATGTGGAGATTTGGCGTAACCCGCTTGGCTGAGGGCCAACCTCCCGGCCGTTGGACGGGGAGGATAGGACCCCCAAAAGAACCAAGCGGGACCCCCAGTCACCAGTGCAGAAAAACAAAAACAAAAGATTATTGGGCCAATTCAGCTGAGGAGAGAAAGTGCCTGCTTGAGGATACCGGGGTTAGTTTTAATGTATGCATGGTAAGCCTCGGAGGATCAACGGCCGAGTTGCTTGATGAGATACTCGGATATGCCCTGGCGAGCGGCGGAGGATGCGGCCCCTGATCTAAAGGAGTGCCTGGAGAATTGTTTAGGAGGGTATCATGATGCGGCCCTTCTCATTTGCGAACAGAGGGGCAGTAGGCGAAGCTCCAGCAGAGGTGCATAGATGTGCGTAATGGGATAGAGGCTCGTAAGGGCTTATGTAGGAACAGAGTTTGGAATAATAGGTGAGAGTGGCGGATCTGAGTTGGTTGGTTTTGCTTTTCTTGAGATAGAAGGTCAGCGTCTCGGAAGGTAATATGGAGATGTTGGATAAGCAGGGTTGAGGAGAAGGATCGAAGGATGTGGAATTAGCGGTAATTTCGGAGCGCCTTAGGAAGATAAAGAAGGCTAACAAGAATAAAGATTCAAGAGGGCGGTCGACCCAGGGTGAGTGGTAACCTGACCTGACTACGTTGAGGCAGGATTCAAGGATGTCTGAGGTAAGTGGTGCGCGTAGGTTCGGAAGTGGTTTTCAAGCCACTGAAAGCCTTTAAGGAGAGTAATTTGAGGGTGGATAAGGGATGGACAGATCGTGCCGAAAAGGAGTGGATGCCGCACAGGTATACTTTGGTGGTGGATGCTCGTAGCTTGAGTGAGTTTCTACGATAGCAAACGAAGGATGATACGGTGAGAATGTCGAAAGAATGGAATTTTATGTTCGCGGAGAGGTGGAAGGATTGGAAGCCCTTCCGGGCAGTGCAGTAAGAATTGAGAGTTCGAGGGGCGATCCCTAAGAGGATAGTTTGCTGGGCCAGCTGGAGATAGCGATGGAAAGGATGATTCAGAGGAACGTGAGTTCCGAATAGGGAGGTACTGTGCATGGGTTCAGTCTTGCATCTGGTGCCAAGTTCCTGAATTGAAAGCGAGAGAGAGAGTCAGCTATCTCATTAAGGTGGCCTGGAATGTGAGCAGCTACGCGGATGAATTGATGTGTGAGAGAAATCCATTTAAGGCAGCAGAGGAATTTCATGATAGATTGGGATGAAGACCTTCCTTTGTTGGTTATATGAACTACTGCATGGATGGCCGAATGGATGAGGACGGTTTTTGTTTCCAATTGTGGCCCCAAAGAGAAGCAGCAACGACAATTGGAAATATTTCTAACAGGGCTGTAGTGTTTCATAGCCGTTCAGGGACGCCAAATATGTAATCATAGTGGCTCTCTGAAGGCACCAGTTCTGTAGGGTTTGGGCATTTACTGAGACAATTATTAATTGTAGCAGTAAACCACAAAGTTGATTCTTTTGATGGCTTTAGAATCCAACCATGCGACATAACTCAAACAACGCACACACACAGGTACTAATACACGAGGATACATTTATTAATACATAGAATATGCATGTAAACCTAACAGATCTTATCGAGAGGGTTATCAGAATACAAAAGATATATATTAATTCAGTTACGAAGTGTTACATATATCAAGAGGACATACGTTCAGTATATCATTCATTAAGACCGTTTCGTAAAGTGAACTTGGTTACAACTTCTACATTAGATACTCAAAACAAGTACATAACTCTTAGGAATTAAATTGATATCAACTGGTTGGGATAACAATTGAATTCTCGAGCTGTAATGCATTGAAGTTGAGTACTCATCCAATCTCTGGGGATTCAGATCTCCTGCGGGCACAAAGAATCAGTTGCAGGCTGTTGCTGTCCAATCCGCGCTCTCTGGCTGTGTGCCAGGCTGTGCTGTGCGGCTTGCGACGGTGCGCTGCAGATGCTCACTGAGCGGCTAGTTAGTGTTGGTTTTAACTAGCAAAGTTTGTGCACAGGAGAAAAGATGACTGTGGGTCCCAGCAAGTCAGGAAGAGGACTGGTTCGTTCCTGATGAAGAGCTAGTTCTGAATAGTGATTCAGCTGTCCACAGTTCTGACCTGTTCACGAGGCCTGCTGCTGGTTACTCTCTGGCAACCTCCACTCTAGACTCTTAGAACAAAGGAAAGTTCTGGCACTCGGACACACTGGCCGTTCCGTGGTTGTCCGGGCTGAGTCTCGGGATGGTCAGGAGGCGCGCTGCGAGAATGTCCTGCCCTTGGGAGCCTTCTGCTCCTGGATCTTACTTGAATCTCACGAATCTGAATCTGAATCTCTCAGGCTCTCTGTGTTGCCTGTTTTTACCTGGAGGAACTTCAGCTCATTCATTGGCTGAAAGTTCCATGGGCATCAGAGTCCCACGTGGGTTACTCAGCCCTACCAGTCCCTGATTGGTTGATCAAGGTGAGATATGAGTCACTTACTCTTGACACTTAGGAATGCAGTCCAGATGTCCATTCGGCACTCCCTAGACAGATAGGCGCCAATGGATGACCATTGATCATGATAGCCAGACTTAGCTAAATGCATCCCCCTTTGGGAGCTGTCCTAGGAAACCTTAAATCACTCTGCACTAATGGTCTCTCTGTGGCTGCACCACAGAGATGAACAGAGAAATGGGGCCTCATTTGGGAAGCTCAGAAACACTTAATTCTGCCTTATTATTAAGCCTCGCCGCTGCAGGGCCAATGACTGGTTGGCGAGAGGGATTGGAAAGAAATCAGGAGGCCAAGGGGCCGCGAACCATTGGCCTTTGTAATAGCCTCCGAAACCGACTGAGGGGGCTGCGTCTGTGAAAAGCTGGATATCCTCAGTGTCAGAGAGGAGGTCATCCTAGAAAAGAGATATGCCATTCAAGTTGGCCAAGAGAAGCTGCCAAAGCCTGAGCTCGGATTTGCAGTTGGCTGAAGGGCTTACGTGGTGGTAAAGAGAGGGCACGGAAGAGGCGAGGTCGAGAAGGTAGACCGTCCTTGAGGGATGATACGCATGGCGTAATTGAGGTGGCCGAGCGGAGAGAGGAGTTCCCTCTTTGTGCAAAATTTGGCGGAAGAATAGATAGAGATATACATCTGGATCCTGTCGATTTTGTCGCGAGGCAGGGAAGCGGAGAAATTGATGGAATTGAGGGTGATCCCGAGGAATTGGATTATATGAGAGGGGCCAGTTGTTTTGTCCATGGCAAGGGGTACCCCTAGTTTCCTAAAAACGGAAAGAAGTGTGGTGGAGGCTCTTGCAGGTGGGGTGTGAGGAAAGTCTATGGTAAGGAAATCGTTGAGAAGGTGGACGAGAAAAGGAAGCTTATAGTTATTCGAGGGGATCCGGCCGAGAGCTTCGGCTAAGGTACCGAAAATGTTTTGGGCTACTCCTACGTCCGAAGGTAAGGCGGACTGTGAAGAACTTGTTCCACCAATGAACTCCGAAGAGGTGCCAGAGGTCTGGGTCAGGAGGCATAACTTTAACGGCGCTGGAGATGTTGGCCTTAGTGAGCCAGGCGCCCAGACGGACCGCTATGCCGATGGGATTGATGTGGTATGCGGGGAATGGGGAAGAGTCAAGTGGGCCAATCATGAAATCATTCTCGACTTTGGATGCTAGCAAGGAATCAATGGACTGGGGATCGGCGGTGGCAGATTGCAAATTTTTTGCAAAAGACGAAGGAAGAAGGAAGTGTGCACGGGCCTGGTGAGAATCTGAAGGAAAGGCCGTCGAGTAAGATGTGGGTGGAAGAGGGGTCGGGGTGACGAAGCAGGCCGAAAGCAAGAGCGGGGATGTCGATTGGGGTAGACGGAAAAGCCAGTAGTCTTTTGGGAACGCTGAAGGTGGAGCGAGCATGGAAGGGCTGGCGGGGGCAGGCAGAGCGAGCATGAGCTTCGCCGCAGAAGCTGCGAATGTGAAGGAAGCGACGAAGGGGAGAGGTACGTGTAGAGGAATTGAAGATGTTGGAAATTTGTTGGCCTCTGATCGTCACGAAGGGGCGACCGTGAACATCTTTGGACCGGGAAGGTTTGAAGAAGACCTGGCGGGAGAATAGATGCTGTGGGGGAGAAGGGGCGGAGTCAGGGTTGGGCTTGCGGATGGTATCTGGGCAAAGATTTGATGAATGTGTCCGAGAGGAACAGAAGTCGCAGGAAAGGGCTTGGACATCGGTGAAAGTGCGGCAGTAAAGCTCAATGTTGAGGGCTCCCCAGTAGGTGCGCTGGTTCCGTTGGAGTAGGCGGGCAGCGGCCTCGGCCAAGAACTGCTTATGGTAATCGTAGAACAGGGAGCCCTCGAAAAGGACAGATAGATCGGGGATGCTGTGCATGTAATCGTCGAGTTCCTGACGACGTTGGGGAAAGGCGGAGCACGTGGTGTCGCAGAAAATGCTGAAAGCCAATCAGAAGTCGGAAATTCGAAGGACTGAAGCAGAGTGAGGGTCAGAAGATTTGAGAGTAACGGAAATCGAGCTGTAGTCGACTGTTTTAGAATCGGAGTTGTAAGTGGAGGAAGAGAGAAGGTGAGCTAGATTGACGTCCGCACCTCAGAATTTGCTGCCGGAGTGAAAAGGGAATGGGAAGAGGACTAAACGTTAGTGTGTTAGGAGGAGCTGGGAGAGGAACGGCTGTTCGGAGAGGAAAGTCCTTAGTAAAGGGGAGATTGGAATCCAGGGCCGAAGGCATGGGATGACGGATGCCGTGTTGGACACCGGGGAAGGGAGAAGATGAGGAGAGAAGAAGAGCGTAAAGCAGGTTGTGGTAGGAGGGGTTTGACGGATCTGGGGCCTGAAGCTCAGTGGCTTGGGATATGGAAGCCGAAGACTGTTGAGGAATTGAAGCGGGGGCGAAGGCTGCGTTAGGGACTGAGGAGGCTGCCGAGTCGTCTTGGACGCCAGGGGGTGGGGGAGGGTAAGGGCTGCCTGCTGGCTGAGCTGGGGGTCGTTTACTAGCTGGCCTTCGGGCCGTGGAGACAGCAGCATGGGCCGAAAGAAAAGAAACCGGGGCCGAAGGCACCAAGCTGGCGGAGCTTGAGCCGTGTTGGACGCCGGAGGTAGAGACAGAGGAGAGTGCAGAAATTAGATTAAGCGGAGAAGGGGGGGGGAGGGGCGTGAGCCTGGGGCCTTAGACTCGGGAGCAAGGGGGCAGGAGGCTGGGTGGAAGAGGCTAGGTGCAGTTGTTCAGCAGAGGAATGGATTGCTTGGAAGAAGAGACAGACACGGATATATCAGGACAAGACAAGACAGAAGATGCGACAGGCAGAGGCGTGGGCGGCCTCGGGGTCCTCACGTTGGGATGAGTGGCGGCGGCGCGGGTGATGTCATCAGAGGGCGCCGGGGGAAGCTGGGGAGTTGATGTTTCCTTGTGTAGACTGCGGTTAAGTACAGGGAAAACGGAGCTTTTTTTTTTTTTGGAACCGTTTCTTTTAAAATGGACGCCATGTTTTCGAAGTATCCTCTGGAGGCTTGCTACGGTCCGGTTGGAAATCGCGAGAGATGATCCAGGAGAAGGGGGGGCCGATGTGCATGAAGCCCGGCGGCAGGGACATCCTCAAGAGAAGCCGGGGTTGTTTGGAGATTTTGCCGTGGAGGAACGGGAAGGCTGGGTTTGTAATGAGAGAGGGACTACGACGGCGGAATGCAGTCTTCGGCGAGGAGTTGGATCTTGTGAGGACTGGCTGGGAGATGAGCGGCGCTGATGTGGCACGGCGGCTGAAGGAGGCGATGAGACGGAGGTGAGGGGAGCTGTGGGGGGTGGACTGGACGAGAAGGGTAGGAGAGTCTCCTGCGCTGCAGAAAAGGTCTTCATCGGAGCGGCGGATTTGTAGATCCATGAGAAGGGAGCACGGATTCGAGCTAGGCAAAAACAAACCATGCAGAAAACGAACGAGGAAGAGGAGAGGGTGACGTTTGATATTTATGGAGACCGGTTGCTTACGTCAGGATTAGTGAGAATTGCAGCAGCTGTGTCGAATGAGCGCGGCTGCCTTCATTCCTCCCGAACTTTCATTAAAAACTCCATTACATAAGAATAGATAAGAAGACGACGTTTCTGTTTGTATTATATACAGTATATGATATTGAAAGACCTATTGTTAGACAGTGACTTTGCAAACTGACCGGGAAGGTGGAGCTTCATTCTTGGCAGAGATAGACGGAGCATGGGAGCTAATTCACCTGCTGGTGTGAGCGAGGGGCCCCCACAGGACATGGGAACTTCCCCTCCATTCCTGGGAAGGAAGCAGATCACCGTTTGACCCCATCGGTGGAAGTCATTCTTTTTTAAATTGTTTTTTGTTTACTGTTCATCTTGTTTGGATTTATATTTTCAAGTTGCCAGCATATATATCACACCATTATTTGCTGGTTGTGTATGGAAATTTGAAAGAAGCGGTATTTAATGTTAAATACTCAGCATACTCCATAATGTCCCACACTCAGCATACTCCAGAATAGATGACTTTTCATGTTTAATAGTAATAGGCATGAGGTGGAAGAATGTATAATAGAAAACAGTGATTTGTCGGATCATTCAGCTGTGTATCTTATTTTACACCAAGATAAAGACATAGAAATACAGTTTGGAGACTGAATACAGGTATACTCAAGCATAAATATGTGATTATCAAATTAAAAAAGAAGTGAAGTCATATTTAGAGAACGATGATAACGAAGAAGTGAACCCTGCTATACTTGGGAAGCTGCCAAGGCAATATCTATCTATAGCAGTATCTATAGGTATCACTACTACTCAGAAGAAACTGAGGGAGTATAAAATATGGAAGATTGGAGAAAAAATGACAATGTCTAGAAGACCAACTTAAAAAGAATAATAATCCAATCGACTTGGAACTGATTAAACATAGGTAGAAAGAAACAGATATATGTTATATGAGTTATGTGAGTTATATGAGTTAAATGAGGAAGAACCTGGGAAGAAGCACAGATTTGTGTGGCAAACATACTATGAAGTAGAGCCAAAGGCAGAAGGCTTCATAAACAGTGTAGGCATCCTCTCACGAGGCACCAGTAAATGTAGGGGTTTGTGCATTTACTGGGACAGTTATTAATTGTAGCATTAAGTCACAAAATGATTCTTTTGATGGTATTAGAATCAACCTTGTGGGATAACTCAAACAACGCACACACACAGATACTAATACACGACAATACATTTATTAATACATAAAATGTTCATAAAAACATAACAGATCTTATCGTGATGGTTAGCAGAATACAAAAGGTATATATATAATTACGAAGAGTTACAAATACCAAGAAGGACATACATTCAGTATATCATTCATTTAGACCGTTTCATAAATTAACTTGGATTACAACTACACTAGACACTCAAAAGCAGGTACATTACTCATAGGAATTAAATTGATATCAACTCAGGTTGAGGTAACAATTAAATTATCGAGCTGCAATGCAGAATGTTGAATACTCATCCAATCTCTGTGGATTCAGATCTTCTGAGGACAAAGAAGCAGTGGCAGGTTTGTTGCTGTGTCCAATCGGCGCCCTCTGGCTCGGTGCCAAGCAGTGCTGTTGCGGCGTGCGACGTGGTGGGAGAGATTCCTGCTGCAATGCTCTAGCAGTGGGTTCTCTGAAGACCGACTAGTTAGTTCTGGCTTACTAGCAGAGTTTGTGCACAGGAGGAAAGTGACTGCAGGTCCCAGCAGGTCAGGAAGAAGACCGGTTCGTTCCTGATGAAGCTCTAGTTCTGAATAGTGATTCAGCTGTCCACAGTTCCGACTTGTTCACGAGGCTTGCTGCTGGCTAACCTTGGGTGGATCCTTTGGTTACGCGCTGGCAATCTCCATTCTCGACTCTTAGAACAAAGGAAAGTCCTGGACTCGGACACACTGGCCGTTACGTGGTGGTCCGGGCTGAGTCTGAGGATTTTCAGGAGGAGCTCTGAGTATAAGAATGTCCAGGAGGCGCTGAGTCGAGAGATGTTCAGGAGGCGCTCTGTGCGGCCTGTTTTACCTGGAGAAACTGCGGTCATTCATTGGTTGAAAGTTTCATGGGCATCAGGGACCCACGTGGGGTTAACCTGCCCTACCAGTTCCTGATCGGCAGATGATGAGTAACAATGCACTCTGCCCTTAGAGTTGTAAACAACTTTGAATAAGACTTTCCTTAGGAATCTCCCAGACTTTAAGATGCCAGAGACGACCATTTGTTAGGGTGGTTGATGTGTCTCAGCCTTGGGAGTTGTTCCTTATCAGGACACTCTATCAGCTAGAAAAACACCTTAATTGTGAACCAAATGGAATGGCCTCTCTGTATCAAGCACCACTGAGATGAAGGAGAGAGAGGTTTGGCAAGGGAGCAGCAACTTAATTCCTGTACTTTAATAAGCCTTGCCGCTACAACAGCAAGCCTCAAACACAATCTGTAAGATAAAAGACCCTCAGATAAAAGACCTCTTTTTAAATATTGACAAAATTGATGGAATATTTTCATTCATATCTCCAAAATGGTGCATACTACAAGCGTAAAACCAAATGCACGTGAAAGCAGGGACTCAGAGCTTCCATTTATTCTCTATTATCCCCGGTTTAAAACTCAGCATCATGTCTGCCTCCATAAAAATGTGTTTTTGTTTTGTTTATCTTGTACCACAGAACAGAAATATCTTTGTATTTCAAGCCCACAAAGTGTCCTAATGATGCAATACATGATCTAAGGAAGATTATCATGGGAATATCAACATTATTTTCCCCATAAAAATGCATTCCTTTCATTTCGTTTTATTTTTTAAATTAACTCATATTATGTATAGTAGTGGCCTTCAATTTAAAAACAATCTAGCACTGCTGAATGAACAATTCAAATCTATAAAAATAAAATCACAAAATTGAGAATTGAAATAAAATGTTTACCTCAAAATAAGACATTACTAACAATGACCACAAGGTGGAGATATTGACCTTACAAGTTAGGAAAGGCAAAGGTGTGTTAATGTAAAAGGAATAGAAATGCATTGAATTTGAAAAAATACTGTTTTTATTTCTAAATTAAAAAGAAAAACAGTTATGCTGTAGTGCGGTATCGCTGTTACCTTTCTGCTATTATTTGGTCTACTATGCAAAAGCTGCTTATGTTTTGGCAGTATGAAACTATGAAGCACTCTGGATTATGGAACACTGTGCCCTTTGAGACACACCTGTGCATGTTGCACAAATTATCATTGCATTGTGCATTAGGGACTAAATATACTAAAAGTGATTTCACTTATGTGAACTAAATTAATTATTAGTTATTTTATGTGTTTTTAAAAAAATCTAAATAAAATACATGCTTTTGTTTTTATTTATCTTGTACCACAGAACAGGAAAATCTTTGTAGTTCAAGCCCACAAAGTGTCCCAATGATGCAATACACGATTTAAGGAAGATTATCTTGGGAATATCAACATTGTTTTCCTCATAAAAATGCATTCCTTTCATTTTATTTTTTAAACAAACTCACATTATGTATAGTAGTGGCCTTCAATTTAAAAAACATCTAGCACTGTTGAATGCCCTGAAAAACAATGTTCCCTCAAAATAAGACATTACTAACAATGACCACAAGGTGGAGATACTGACTTTACAAGTTTGGAAAGGAAAAACTGAGAAAAGGTAAAAGGAATAGAAATGCATTGAATTTGAAAAAAATACTGCAGTAAACGATGAATGGTGTAAATGGTGAATGTTTCTATTCTGTTGACATTGCCTGTGATTAATACATGGGAGAAATACCCACACATGACATAAAATATTTCAATCACATACTGTAGTATTGATGGTTACTCATCACCAGCCAATCAGGAACTGGTAGTGCAGGTTAACCCCATGTGGGCCTCTGATGCCCATGAAACTTTCAACCAATGAACAACCTGCATGTCCTCCAGGTAAAAACAGGCAACACAGAGCGCCTGTAGAACAATTCCAGGGCAGCACAAGGTTCCCAAGGGAACACAGTTCCCAAGCGCAGGACATTCTCACAGTGCGCCTGCTGGACATTCAGCCTCAGGGCTCCACCTGAGCATCCTCAGACTCAGCCCGGACCACCACGTAATGGCCAGTGTGTCCGAGTGCAGGACTTTCCTTTGCTCTAACAGTCGAGGACGGAGGTTGCCAGAGCGTAACCAAAGGACCCACCCGAGGTTAGCATCAGCAGCAAGCCTCGTGAACAGGTCGGAACTGTGGACATCTGAATCACTATTCGGAACTAGCGCTTCATTAGGAACGAACCGGTCTTCTTCCTGACCTGCTGGGACCCACAGTCACTTTCCTCTTGTGCACAAACTCTTTGCTAGTTTCAGCCAACACTAACTAGCCGGTTTTCAGAGAGCATCAGCAGCGCACCGCATCGCAGGAATCTCCCATCACGGCGCAAGGCAACAGCATTGCCTGGCACCGAGCCAGAGAGTGCCGATTGGACAGCAATAAGCCTGCCTTTGCTTCTTTGTGTCTGCAGGAGATCTGAATCCACAGAGATTGGATGAGTATTCAACATTCTGCATTACGGCTCGAGAACTCAATTGTTACCTCAACCTGAGTTTATATCAATTTAATTCCTATGAGTGATGAACTTGCTTTTGAGTATCTAGTGTAGAAGTTGTAACCAAGTTCATTTACGAAACGGTCTAAATGAATGATATACTGAATGTATGTCCTTTTGGTATGTGTAACTCTTCGTGATTGAATATATACCTTCTGTATTCTGCTAATCCTCTCGATAAGATCTGTTATGTTTATATGCACATTTTATGTATTAATAAATGTATTCTTGTGTATTAGTACCTGTGTGTGTGCGTTGCTTGAATTATCCCGCAAGGTTGGATTCTAATACCATCAAAAGAATCATTTTGTGACTTACTGTTACAATTAAGAATTGTCCCAGTAAATGCACAACCCCTACATTACTGGTGCCTCGTGAGAGGATACTACACCGTAAACAGGCGCCGTCCTTTGGATGAGACGTAAAACTGAGGTCCTGACTCTCTGTGGTCATTAAAAATCCCAGGGCGTTTCGTGAAAAGAGTAAGGGTGTAACCCCGGCATCCTGGCCAAATTTCACATTGACCCTTACCAATCATGGCCTCCTAATAATCCCCATCTATGAATTGGTTTCATTACTCTGCTCTCCTCCCCACTGATGTGTGGTGAGCGTTCTGGCGCACTATGGCTGCCGTCGCATCTTCCAGGTGGATGCTGCACATTGGTGGTGGTGGAGGGGAGTCCCCATTACCTGTAAAGCGCTTTGTTTGGAGTGTCCAGAAAAGCGCTATATAAGTGTAAGTAATTATTATTATTATTATCACGCTTGCTTGAGCACAGATGCTTCCCCCCCACCCTGTACTTACCCCCAAATGGTGAATGTTTACCCAAATGGTGAATGTTTACACTGTAGTGGCAAGGCTTATTAAAATACAGGAATCAAGTTTGCTGCTCCCTTGCCAGTCTCTCTCTCCCTCATCTCAAGTGGTGCTGGATACAGAGAGGCCATTCCATTTGGTTCACATTTAAGGTGTTTTTCTAGCCAATAGAGTGTCCTGATAAGGATCAACTCCCAATGTTGAGATTCTCCAGCAACCCTAATAAATGCTCATCTCTGACGCCTTACTGTCTGGGAGAGTCTCATCCCAAGTTGTTTACAACCCTAAGGTCAGAGTGCTTTGTTACTCATCATCAGCCAATCAGGAACTGGTAGAGCAGGTTAACCCCACGTGGGTCTCGGATGCCCACGGAACTTTCAACCAATGAACGGCCGTAGTTCCTCCAGTTAAAACAGGCTTTTTCGGGGCTTCTCCTGGACATTCGCAGACTCAGGGCTCCTCTTGAACATTCTAAGACTCAGCCCCGACAATCACGTAACGGCCAGTGTGTCCGAGTGCCAGGACTTTCCTTTGTTCTAAGAGTCGAGAACGGAGGTCGCCAGACCGTAATCAAAGGATCCACCCAAGGTTAGCCTAGCAGCAAGCCTCGTGAACCCACCGCAAATGCTCACCTGGTCAACAAGTGAACTACGGTGGGAACTGTGGACAGCTGAATATCAGTATTCAGGACTAGCGCTTCATCAGGAACGAACCGGTCTTCTTCCTGTCTAAAGAGTATGACCTGCTTGAACCCACAGTCACTTTTCTCCTGTGCACAAACTCGCTAGTAAAGCCAACACTAACTAGCCGGTCTTCAGAGAGCATCAGCAGCGCATCGCAGCAGGAATCACTCCCTCCTTCTCCCACACTGGCCACTGCTGGCACCGGGCCAGAGAGCAACGATTGGACACAGCAACAGCCTGCCACTGCTTCTTTGTGTCCACGGAAGATCTGAATCCACACAGATTGGATGAGTATTCAACATTCTGCATTACAGCTCGAGAATTCAATTGTTACCTCAACACCAGCTGATATCAATTTAATTCCTATGAGTGATGTACTTGCATTTGAGTATCTAGTGTAGAAGTTGTAACCAAGTTCATTTACGAAACAGTCTAAATGAACAGTATACTGAATGTATGTCCCTCTTGGTTTGTAACTCTTCATGATTGAATATATACCTTTTGTATACCTATACTCACAATAAGATCTGTTCTGTTTATATGCACATTTTATGTATTGATAAATGTATTGTCATGTATTAGTATCCGTGTGTGTGCGAAGCTGAGTTATGCCATAAGGTCGGTCTTCAATAGCCATCAAAGAATCATTTTGTGACTTACTGCTACAATTAATAATTGTCCCAGAAAATGCACAAACCCCTACATTTATTGGTGCCTCGTGAGAGGATGCCTACAACACTAAACCCCTGATGAGAAAGGAAGGTTTCTATTTCCTGGATCTACATCAAAGACAAGAGGGGGAGGTTGTGGAGAAATGTATATATAACTTGTGTAGAGCCATATCCCCTTCGAGCTATGATAGGTACTATAACTATTATGGTCCTTATTGTGGTTCCTTATATGCATACAATAAAGCTTGGCTGGACGAACGAACAGTTCAGGCCCAAATTTCTTGGTTTCTACAACTGAAAACACTTCACTAAGTACACTTTTACTGCTCTTTTGACATGATCAAGAATCTGTCATTTCTTAAAAGACCTGTCGACCCGACTGCAGATTCGCAGCAAAAATGTAAGCTCTAGTAAAATATTATAATTTTGGGCAGCAAGCACAGGTTTCTGTCAACAGTAACAGGGATCAGTCTCCGAGATCTGTAAGCAGTACTGTGCTGATACACATCTGTATATGCTGTTTTTTTAAGTAGAAACAGTGCAATGAATCCACCCTTGTGATCCTGTGGGTTGCTGTACTTCACAACACTATCTCTGGTGCATCTGGAGCTAAATCCTGATCCTGATTATTGCCCTGGGCATGTACCAGTAAATCACACGAGCATATATATATTTCACTGTGTTGAAGCTGGAGACACAGAATCACTGCAAACACGTCACTGAATACACTTTTCCTGCTCCTTAGACATGATCCAGAATTTGTCATTTCTTCAAAGATCTGTCGGCCAGACTGCAGATCTGCAGCCAAAATGTAAGCTCTAATAAAATATGATAATTTGTGAAACATGCACAGTATTGTCTCAAAGGGTGTCACAGTGCTCTATGTCAGACACCTGTAAGCAATACTTTCATCATGCATTCAGCAATAGGAACTGAGTATACCAGAGATAAGGTTTAAAAGCGATTCTGTGGTACAACATGCCAGGCTTAGGGTGCTCGTTCCCTTCAGGATTATGCTGATGAACTCCGCTTTTTGGCTTCCCTAGTCCCTGGAGTCCTGATGCCCTCATTCATCAGTTCAGTCGTGGGCTTTCCAATGAACTTTAGGATCACCTCGTCCAATTACCTCCCCACTTCCCTGCCCTGGAGGCTTTCATTTCACGAGTCTGAAATGGAATTGATTTAAGACTACAAGAACGTCAATCCGACGTCCAGTCCCACTTCATCTCCATGGCCAGAGCCCTCTTTCTCCCCGTTCTCCTCTGGGCTCTCACTTCCAGCAGCTCTTTCCAGGGGTGAATGTCAACGGTCTCTTCCGGCCTTCATTGATTCCAGTGTTGCAGGGGATTTCCTAGATATCGGACTCACCTCTTCTCTCAAGATCCCTCTGCAACTGATTGTTTCAACAAATGCCAAATGCATTACCCCATGGTTCAGCTCAGCATCAGCCCTATACTCCCTATAAAATGTGTCCCCTATTTTTCAATATTGTTTCTTCTCCTCAATTGATTTCTTCTTCTTCCAAAGGTGTCCGTTTTGGAATGACAGGTAAAAAGGAAAAGCTTTGTGATTTTGAACTGAGCCAGCACTGCCAGAATGTCATCATGGTCATTGCACACCACTTCACCCTTGTGCCACCACTGGAAACGGACCATATCATCTCCTCCCTGTCTGGATTGTTAGTAAGATGTAGACCCCTCTAGTTTTAGGACTTTTTTAATGTTAGTAATGTCATTGATGATGTTAAATCTCCATCTTGGGAATCCAGTTTCCAAAGAATTTTCAAAACGATGTAGTGCTGACTGAGCGGTCCAACACTGGTCACAGATAATAAGATCACATGGACTGTGGTGCTTTCCTGTAATCAAGAAAAATCAGAAAATCCGGCATATATATGGCATAATTTCCAAAGTCAAGTGAAGTATGGACTTAAAATTGTCAAAAGATAAATCATCTTTATAGAGTATGTTATCTGTTTAATATACGTTTACACTGTGATGAAACACTTTTCAAGACGACCATAAACATATGCAGCATGTTTAAGACAGGAATCTCAGTTTAGTTACAAAAACTTTGGCTGATAATCTGTCTGAAATTTCCATTTTTACTGCATGTTATTTAAGGATAAGTACTAACTCATTGACATTCCGTTGATTAAAATAACACTTAACATTAATCACAAATGTATTATTCCAAATAAACTGTAGTAATCAAGAGAAATTAAGAAACTAAAACATAAAGCACTCTTCTGAGGATGCCACATACAGATAGATATACTTACACCTAGGGCCAATTTGACCAGAATCCGTTTAACCACCCACCAATATATCTTCGGACTGATGGGTAGAAACCAGAGCCCCTGAAGGAAACCAAAGCAAACTATGCGATATTACAATTTTTCAGTTATTAAAACATGTTGCAAATCTAACTTATACATATAATACTCATGTCTGAAATGCATAGAATGCTGACACTCCAATCTTTCATATGCAATGTTTTGCACAAAATCAGCAGCTGAACAGCAGTATGTGACATACTTTTATCCAGTGCCTTTCAGAGCAGAAACATAAATGTGGGCAAGAGTTCTTCCTCTATGGTCTGCTGTACTTTAGCTAGTCACATTTTGGCTGTGGCATGTGTACTCCTGGGAACCCTGGACTGTAATGAATATCAGGCATTATGTAAAAATTAATCATGTGAGCATATTATTGTGTTGAAGCAAAACACAAAGAATCACTTCTAAAACTTCAATTTAACTTCCAGTGTCTGGTCTTGAAATGCTGTCCCATCACCCATCTTCTGACTTCTGGGTGTGTTAATAGATAAATGTCATTTTCTTTTTCCCATATGCTCTTCTCTGCATCATTAAGTACTTGTGGGTCATATCATGTACCTCCTGGCATCCTGACTGGCAGGCGGCTGCTACAGAAAAATAAAATAAATGATAAGATCTGCATATATTTGTGTTGAAGACAAAAACAAAAGAATTCAACATCTATATACTTTACACTTTACTGTAGCTTTTACAATACGACAATCTTGTCATATTTACAATCATCAATTGTTTTAGGTTGCTTAACTGATTATCTGGAGACACTTGTTCCAATGAACAAACAATGACCTTTGTTTAAGAGACAACTTACATTTTTAAACATTCCTTTAAAGATAAACCTCTGAAAATGTTTTAAATCAAACTTCCAACTTCTTAATTATGTTATAAAATGGCTAAAAAATTATTTAGTCCTTAACCTATTCAGAAAACTTTACTAAAAGGATTAAGGAATTGTTCTCTCGACTCATCTTCAATTCAATTCAATTTATTTTTTTATATAGCACCTTTTACAACAAGGTTGCCCAAGGCATTTAACAAAGCAAGTGACCATATATGTTGTGAATACAGAATAGAAAAGACCAGAGGAGAGGAACCAAAAACTCCTTAGTAAGGAAAAAAAAACCTCTAGGGTTTATAGAGGGTTAGGGCCCATATCATATCATATCATCTTGTGCGTTCTGTTCTGGGTGAATACAAACGGTGTCATTCATGAAGTGCAATCGGTGCAACATGGCTGGAGAAGAGTGGCAGGCGGACTCTACAAAACAGAAGAAGCACATTGATATGATTTTGTTGAAGACACAATGAGAGAACAACTTCAAGAACTCCATTTGTTGCACTTTTCTATTGCTTTTACATTATGAGAAACCTGTCACATTAAAAGCTGCAGTGGACTGAGGCTGCTTATCTGCTCCAATGCAGTAAATCCTTCAAGAATGTGACAGACTCTGCTGGAAAGTGACACCTGTTAGAGTGAAAAATGTCCTTTGTGTAAGAGACAGGTCTCTATTAATCAGAAATCACAGCTCAGACATACATAGGAGCCACTATAGTTGATAATTGCCTCACAATTTCAAAATCAACTGTGTGTTCTGAATTATTTTTTTTTTCAATTAAACTATTTACAACAGTTTTTGTAAATTTATAATGACATTTATTTTTATCAAATGTCTAACTTCTTAAAGAAGTTTTGAAATATCTCTGTAGTCCAAAAACAATTGCTGTAGTCCTTAGTCTTTTCAGAAACTTTCACTAAAAGGTTTAAGGAATTGTTATCTAGACTCATCCTGTAGGCCCTGTTCTTGGTGTCATTCATGAAGTCCAGTCTGTCTCAGTCAATGTCTCTTCCCAAGCGGTTGCCTGTCTAATGCTGCTGGAAACTCCAGTGTCCGTTCTGGAAATGCTGGGCCATCATCGATCTTCTGACAATGACTATTGCCTTTGTCTGTAAATATTAAATTCATAAATCAGTAATTACTTTAATACATCATCTAAAAAAGATTTGAGAGTTTTTTCAATTTAAAAGCAGATGTCTTACACTGAAAACGATTCTTTGCATTGCGCCACTGATTATGAACTAATTTGAAAACTGTTTTAAGTGGAGTGATCGCTCTTTTAAAACATTCAGATAAAGTCAACAGTTTTTCAAAAGTGGTGACAATTAGACCTCTTAATTCCAAAACTTTCAATAAGAATACGAGTTGGGCAGATGTCTCGCAGTGTTTTGTCTTGGGAATATTTGAGTGGGGTTGCTAATCAGCCTCTATGCTCTTCTGAGCTTCATTTATCTCCTTTTCTACTCTTATCCCCTCCATCTGAGTGGGCCAGATAATCTGCCACGATGCTCTTCTGTGCATCTGTGAGCCTCTTTGTGGCCGTCTCAAATGCCCTCCTGGCAGCCTGGCTGGTGGTGAATTGGAGATGGTATCTACAAAACAAACACATACACACAGTGTATTATTGTTTCCAAGCCACGGACAGTTCGATTAATACATTAAAACAACTTTGTGATTTGGTTTACTTCTCATGCAGTCTTCGCAAGTCGTTAGAAGGATTATAAATTGGCTCCTCCACAGAAGAAATGAAAACATTTTCAGTCTCTGTTCCACAGATGCTATCAGTGGCAGTACAGCGTGGTTTAGTGAAGTAAAGGTGAAATACCTGAAAAAACAGACAAAATGCAGTTATTGTACTTTTCAACTATTGTTGAATGCTGAAGACAGATGTTGGCAATGAACTGGAGAGAATATATCAGCGTAAATTCGACTTACATGTTCCTCTTCTTCACTCAGGGCAAAGCATGCCAGCTGCTGTGAGGAGGTTGTGTGCTTTGTCACTGCTATTATCGCCAGTTTTTGCCCTCTTTGTGACACAAAATCCTTTCTCTGCATCCATACCTGGACCTGAAATCACAAGCAATTCAATAAATAATATTTGATTCAAAACTGCTAATAATCATTTTACAGTAGCAACAGCAGCACCCAATAATGAAGTGTATGGAGAGTGTTGAGTGTTTCAATCAGTCAGTCTGACCCACTTGGCTGGGTGCTAAGCTTCTGTAGAACGAGGCGGCTGGGATCCCAATGAGGACTCACAAGTAGGGGATGGTGTGGAAGAGAGGTGCAAAAGATGAATGTGAAGGAGAGAAGGGGCTTACATATTACATGAGGAGGTGTCATTAAGAATTATTACGATTTAGTGCTGCTGAGGCTGTTTGAACCTGATGTTTGCCATTCACTAACTCTTGTTTCATATGGAGTTACTGAAAAAAAGGTGGGGTGGAGATCAAATTCCACTCTCACACTTCCACTCTCAAGTGCATTCATTCTGCCTGACTGAAAACAGAGCTGAGAGAATCTTCTCCCTCACCCCACCCTCCAGTCCAGTCTCCCTGTTAAGGCCCTAAGTAACGGGAGCCCACCTAAATGACAGCGATGAGCCCTGACTATCATTGTTATTCTTTCTCTTTATAAATGTCAGATAATAGTGTCATTGTTAGAATTTGACCAAACAACTGAAATATGCATGACTGTCATTCTTACTGTCATATTCTTTATCACCCCTAGGTGCTGCAGGTGCTTCAGCTGGAGAATAG